>NW_007240579.1:152688-196102 GCF_000164805.1 Carlito syrichta
ACTCACTTGCCACTCACTGATAGGGTTTTGATATAAGTCTGCAAGCAATTGATTTATTATGGTCTCTGTGTAGTCAAACCTCACAGGGGTTTGGGGACCCCTGCTATACAGTATTCAATACATCACATGAGATATTCAAAACTTTATTATAAAATAGGCTTTCTAGGCCAGGCATGGTGGCTCATGTCTGTAATCCCAGCATTTTGGAAGGCTGACGCAGGAGGATCGCTTCAGCTGGGAGTTCAAGACCAGCTTAGGCAACATAGTGGGATCTCCTCTCTCCAAAAAGATTTTGAAAATTAATAGGGTGTGGTGGTGTGTGCTTGTAGTCCCAGCTACTCAAGAGACTGAGGCAGAAGGATTGCCTGAGCCCAGGAGGTTGAACTGTGATCATGCCACTACACTCCAGCCTAGGCAACAGAGTAAGACCCTAACACATAAACATACAGAAAGACTTTGTGTTAGATGATTTGGCCCACCTATTTTCCCCCAGGGGACATTGGGCAATATCTGGAGACATTTTTGATCATCACAATCAGTGGGGGAGGGGTGTGTGTGCTAATGGCTAATGTAAGTAGTCTAAGAATGTTTAAGGTAGGCTAGGCTGCGCTATAATGTTCAGTAGGTTGAGTGTAACAAACGCATTTTTGACTTATAGTATTTTCTACTTGCAATGGATTTATCGGGACATAATCCCATCATAAATCAGAGTACCAATGCTGACATTGGACTAGATATTTCTTTGTTGGGGGCTATTATCTATATTATAAGATATTTAATAGCATCATCCCTGACCTTGACCCACTAGATGCCAGTAGCATACACACTGCTCCCAACTGATTGTGACAATCAAAAAATGTCTCCAGATATTGCCCAGGGTCCTTAGGGGAAAATAATTTCCTGTTGGGAACCCTTGCTGTAGCTAATATACACAGATACTTTTCTTTGGCTAAATGCTCATTTCTTTATTCCGACACTATAGTCTTGGTGGGGATTCTGGGTTTCATGTGACCCATCTCTTGCTGATAATGTGACTGAGGCTGGACACCTTTTTTGAGCTGCACCAATCTGAGCACTTCCATGGTACTCTCACTGGACCAGGAAGGCTCTCACTTTTTTTCCAGGAGTGAATTAGACAACTTGAATCTGGGAGCTGTCAGTGACCATGTTACAAGCCAAGACCTTCACTTCTCCAAGAGAGTCAAGCTAAGGGGCAGAGATGACATTGAGTGGCATTTGAGCATCTGGTTCTAGATGCCCTAAGTGACCCACCTGTACTTCCGCCCTTCCAGTGGTTTGCCTTCATGAGTGTTGCACTACCCTTTATAACTGAGTGAGTTTGAGTTGGGTTGGGTCACTTACAACCCCAGAAGACCTAATGAATACATCATCCCATGATGATGATGAGAAAGTCCAGTCCAAAGAAAGGCAGACAAGTCAAGATGAAGTCAGAGTGAGATTGTGTTTCTGTCCATGTCTAGAGCATGGTTAGTCTGTGTGCCCATACCTGGTTGACTCAGGAAGGGCTACTTGCTGAGTTCATCTTACCTCCCTAAGAAAATCAAAGAAACAGCAATGAAACACATGACCAGGAGTCAGTTCTTGTGTGGGTTCAAACCTTTAGCCCTTATCCCAGTGCGAGTTTTTACAAATAGAACTTTCACCCAATAAAATGTGTGATGAAAGGAGACGTCCTTGCTCAACGATCAACCAGTAAAAACCCAGCCTCCCAAGGATAGATCAGAAACAGTCACATGCATTGTAAATTGCAAAGAATAGCTGATTTTAGCAAGAGTGCAAGCCCAAAGCGAAAGGAATATGAGCTATGTCACTCCAGGCCTGGTCTGAGATGCCATTTATTTCAAAATATTGAGGAATGATGTCACCTGTTGTCATGCAAGGCAAACATGCACTATGGCCCTGGAGAAAAGGGAATGGGAGAGGGGGCTTCTAGTGCCATTTGGAGGGTTAGAATAGGACAAAGTTTTCTTTCGGAATTCCTGACCATTGTGCATCCAAGTGGTCAACTGTATATAACTGTTTGCCCCCCTCCTCTTCCTTTTTTAGATAGAGGGATGTTTTAACTGGATAGATGGCCTTGTAACTAAAAACTACATTTCCCAGCCACTCCTGCTGATATTAGGGCAATGAGATATGAATACAAGTGTGATTCTGTACTTCTGGGTCACCTTAAAGAAGCAGCTGCTTATTCTGCATTCCTCTTTTCTTCTCCAGCTGCCTGGAAAAGAGTGATACTTGAGGCATCCTTGGAGGCTAAGTGTTGAGGATGGAAAAGGCATGTAAGAGAGTTACTGCATTTTGAGGTCTCTTTGTTACAGCAGTTTCACAAGTCCCCTGTCTAAATGACTTCCTTTTCTCTCTCTTGTACTCTGCCTCTGTGATAACACCCACTGTAGCTTGTTCTGGCAGAAGTGAAGGACAAGACATGTTAATCAATTTACCAGCCATGCTCAGATTGCCTGAGAATCCTTGCTTTCCATTTATGGTGTGCTCTGGGATAAGTTATTTAGCTGCTTTCTGCCTGATCTTCTTCTATCTGAAAAATGGAAATACAGTAATTCTTAGAGGGTTGCTGTATGAAGCAAATGGGATGATGTATGTAGAGTGCTTGGACCACAACACTAAAAAAGTGTTCATTATTATCAGTAGTAGCAGTAGTGGTACTAAGTGGTACCTCCACAGTCCCTGCTCAGGGAAATAACCCTGGGCTGCTCTCTGCATGGGAAAGGGCAGAAAGATTGAACAACAGATCAGGAATGTGAAGTGGCCTGTACATGGACTTGGCATGTGTAGTTTGGTTCAAAATGGTGATCTGTGTGAATTGTATACTTTCTTTTTGAATCTGAACAGAATCGCAAAATAAAGTTGCCAGTCAGAAGAGAAACTTCATCACATATCTCATAGATGAGTTAGAGGAAGTAGATAGTAGAGACCAAAGTAATGCCCCAAGCAAGTCAAAGTCAGAGAGAGAGAGAGAGAGAGAGAGAGAGAGAGAGAGAGAGAAAATATCCTTGCCGTCTCCATGAAAGGTAGCCCAGGTTCCTGGCCATGTTCCAGTCCCAGTTTCAGGCTCCAGGAGTCCTGGCTGTACTCTGGCTTCTGTCCTTTGATTTCAGTAAGCATCCTTTGTGTGACTTTATAATAAACGTCCCCATTTTGAAGCTGACTTGAGAGACTCTCTGTTCTAGTCCTCAAAAACAGTTCCAAATACAAATTAGTTGCAGACATGTCTCTCCACCTCTAAAGCATAGACTGTAAACTTCAAGTAAAGGGTTAAGTCACCTTTTTTCATTTATAAAGTATTTCATACATATGAAAAATAAAACAATAATTAATGTGTATTTGTGAACCCAATGTTTAGTTTTAGTTATTGTTGAATTAAATAGTTTTGCCACATTATCCTCACAATTTTTAAAAATAAGACAAACTGACAAGCTTCTGCAAAGTCAAAGAAACCATCAAGAGAGCAGGGAAACAGCCCACAGATTGGGGCAAAAATACTTGCCAACTGTGTGTCTGACAAAGAACTAACATCTAGGATCTACAAGGAACTCAAATGTGCCGAAAAGAAAGAAACAAACAGCCCTATTACAAAGTGGGCAAAAAATATGAATAGACACTTCTCAAAAACAACATATGAGCAGCCAACAGATACATGAAAAAATGCTCAATCTCACTAGTCATCGAAGAAATGCAAATTAAAACTACACTGAGATACCACCTAACTCCAGTTAGAATGGCTAACATCAATAACTCAAAAAACAACAGATGCTGGAGAGAATGCAGCAAAAAAGGAACACTTCTACACAGTTGGTAGGAGTGTAAACTAGTACAGCCTCTGTGGGAAACAGTGTGGTGATTCCTAAAAGATCTAAAAATCAATCTTCCATACAACCCTGCAATCCCCCTACTGGGAATATACCTGGAAGAACTCAAATCACTCTCTGAAAAAGATACGTAGGTTTATCACAGCATTTTCACAGTAGCAAGAACGTGGAAACAACCGTGCTGCCCATCAAAAGGGGACTGGATTTAAAAAAAAAAAAAAAGTGATACATATACATGATGGAATATTAGGTAGCCATAAAGAACAAAATCATGAACTTCACAGCAACCTGGGTGAACTTAGAGTTTATAATACTGAGTGGTCTTTCACATAAACAAATAACTGAGTATCACATGTTCTCACTCAGAAGCAGACCTTGAACAATTATCATCATACTATAAGAAAAGGATTGGCAGTAGCAGGAAACTGGGGGGTGGGAAAGTGGGATTGGCAGTAGTGGGAATCTGCCCTGGGGAAAGGGGGACACAACTCATCAACAAGGGTACCTGCACAATGAATATTTGTATACCTAACCCTTAACTGTACCCCACAACTTTAAAATAAAAAATATATATTATTTTTTAAAAAATCTGGAGCAGGACTAGTTGTGGACCAGGGTGGTAGCATAGATGGTAAAAAGTAGTCAAATACTCAGTATGCTCTGAAGATAGACCTTATACAATTGGCTTATATGCTTGTTGGGTGCAGAATGTGAGCATATGAAAGAATCCAGACTCAGCTGTCAAGGTCTCAAGTAACTAGAGTAACTTGAGTATCTTGAGTAACTAGAAGGATGAAATCATCGTTTATTAGGATAGTGAAACCACAAGAAGAGCCAGTGTAGGGGGATTTAGGAGTCCAGTTTTGGACATGGTATGTTTGAGGTATATCTTGGACATCTAAGAGCAGAATTCAAGTAGAAAATTAGGTTTATAGGTCTAGGATTTAGAGAAGAGTTCCAGAATCAATATACAAATGTGATAGCCATAAAAATAACTGGTATTTAAAACAACAATACTGGAATACATCAGATGGAGTGTGAGTGTAGATGGAGAAGAAAAGAGTTTTCAGTTGAGTGCTGGGACAGCCCAACAGTAAGAGGTTGATGAGACGAGGAAGAACCAGCACAGAAACTTTGAAGAATTACCCAGAGAGAAGTTTCAAAGAAAAAGGGAGGGATTGTGTCAAAAGCTGTTACTGGAACAAGTACAATGAGAGTGGAGAATAGACCATTGCATTTAGCAATCAGAAAGTCACTGATAATATTAGTAAGGACAACTTTCAGTGGCATGGTGTTGGTAAAAGTCTGACAAGTGAATTCAAGAAAAAATAAGAGGTAAGAAATTAGAGAGAGCAAGTAGGCACAACCCTTCAAGGTATTTGTAGAAAAGAGAAACAGAGAAATGTCCTGGTGACTGAAAAGGGATGTTGGTGTAAGAAAGAATTCTTTTTCATGTGGTAGAAATAACAGTATATTGATATGCCACAGAAGATGATCAGGGCAGGGGGGAGGGGAGTGATGATAAAGGATATTGGGAGGAATGAATAATTACTGGGGCAGGAATGACTGTCTTTAGCAGGAAGTATGAGCAGGAGAGGCAGCCTGAGAAGCAGGTAACACAGGCACTGGTGGTAGAGGTGAGTAGATGAGGGGAGGCAGTGAAATTTTTCTTTTGGTTGCTTCTATTTTTTAGGTGGAAAAGGAAGTAAGGTCGGCCGTTAAGAGTATGAGGGATGATGTACTAGAGTTTTGTGTCTTCAATAATGGATCTAAAATGAATCGTTCCCCCCTTATTTTGATCTCAAGTCTTTGGAAATGGAAGTCCAAAATGAACCAAGAAGAATGTTTTTATTGTTCTAACATAACCTGTGTTTTAGGATGCCAGAAAGCCTAAACCAATTTCACAATTAATTGAGAAGAATTGTTTTACCAATTTGTAAATCTACTATTCCCATAAGGCTATTCCCTACAATCCATCATCTGTCTTCTTTCCAAAGGGTTTGCTCCCACATCATCACAATCCATCTCTCACACTCTGCAGTCAGTTTTGTAAAAATATACTTTATTTAGAAACTAAATTGGAGAGAGAGAGAGAGAGAGAGAGAGAGAGAGAGAGAGAGGAGACTCACACCCCCAAGGTAGGAGAGGGGGGTCAAAGCTAGGAAATATGGTGGCCATAGTTCAAAGAGCCACGTGGACACATCAGAGTTTAACAAAGCAATGGCCTAGTTTGTTTTTATTAATGATCATTTTATTCCCCATATTTTTTGGATGAGTAAAAGATTTTTTCTCCTCAAGAGGCAATATATTATTAAGCATGAGCTTTGTAGTAAGTAGACCTAAGTTCAAATACCACTACAGTCATGTCCTAGCAGTGTGAACTAAGGGAATTTCCTCAAGTTCTATGAGGGTCAGTCTTATCATTTGTTAGGTGGGGAAAATACCACCTCATGAAGTTTCAATTAATATTAAGAATTACACATGAAAAGATCTTAACACAGTGCCCAACACAAAGCAGCTGCTGATAAATGGCAGCTAATTATTATTCTTGACCTTATTTATCATATCTTTGAACCATACAACCTCTAGTTACCCAGAGCTACTTGCCAGTTTTGAAATATGCTATTTTATGACTCTCTGCCTTTGAACATATCTTTTCCTGTTCTTTAAACAGCATGCCCTCTTTCCCACCTGGTAAACAATTGTTGGACAAGCCTCAGCTTAAATGTCGCCTCTATAAAGTTCTCACCAACCAAACCCTCAGCTCTCCCAGTCAGCATTAGTTTTTCTTCCTAAGTGCTCCCGTGATACCCAAGTGTCGAATGCATGTAGCCATAGTGGTACTTATTACATGATATTTAGATGATCTGTTTGACCCTGAGACCTCAGGAGCAGCTGTCCACATTGTCTGGCACACAGTATATGTGAAGTGAATACTTATTGAGTGACTAAGGAGTAGAAAGCTATATTAAAACCCTCTACCAAGCACTTTACAGAGTTCCTGAGGAAAATGTGCTAAGTCTAAGAGTCATTCTGTTCCCTGTTAAAATGTATGTATAGATTTAAGGTGATCTAAGTATGTACCCATGTGGTAAGCAACTGAGAGTTCTGGAGGGAGGGAATGAAGCCTCAAGACATGCACCCATTACCTCCATTTCCTCCCATTGGTGTTTTTGAGACAAAGCCTAGATTTCTTTTTTTTCTTTCTTTTTTTTTTTTTTTTTTGAGTTAGAGTCTCACTCTGCCGCCCAGACTGGAGTGCAGTGGCCACTCCCAGCCACCGCAGCCTCGACCTCCTGGGCTCCGACGATCCTTCCGCCTCAGCCTTCCAAGTAGCTGGAACTACAGGCGCGCGCTACCACACCCGGCTAATTTTTTAATTTTATTGTAGTGATGAGGTCTCGCCTGCCCAGGCGGGTCTCAAACCCGTGGGCTCAGGCAATCCATTCACCTCAACCTCCCAAAGGCGCGGGATTACAGGCTGAGCCACCGAGCCCGGCTAAAGCCTAGATTTCTAAGGAAAAGTTCAAGGCAAAAATTCTCACTGACTGACCACAGATCAAGTTTGTATTCTATTTCATTTGTAGCATTCTCTCTCCAGCAGCACACCAGGAAGAGAAGAAAGGCCTCTGTAGTCAAAGTTAGTATATTTTAGGAACCAGTTATTCAAATAATCAATATTTATTCAGCACCTCTTTTGTGCCCCAAACTGTGACATGACAAAGATGGGATCCTTCAGCCACTGGGTGTCCTATAGGGTGATGTTTAAACACACAGACATTGGAGTAAAACAGATCTGTGTTCAAGGACTGTTTCTTGCTCTTTAGCAGCTGTGTGAACACGGACAAGTGGCTTGAGTTTTCTCAGCATTAATTTTCTCATCTGTAAAATAAAGTGTTGTGAGATGTCAATGACAGATGCTTGTAAGGGACCTTGTACTGTGAATGGCCCTAAATAAGTGCTGACAAAAATAAATAAATAAAATTAAAACAGAAACTACTTATAATTCCTGTTGAACTTTGAAAGGCAAAAGTGGATTCACAGTATCACCACTAAAATCAACTGGTTAGCTCAGTGTGGTAGCGAGTGCCTGTAGTTCCAGCTACTTGGAAGGCTGAGGCCTGGAATGCACTGTTCAGAATAGCGTTTGGGAACTTTCAAAACACTGCATCGAAGTTCTTCTCTTTATCTCCTGTTCTTCTCTTGTATGTATTCAACTCTAAAGACACCTGGAAATGTTTGTTTCTTCCCCAAATCATGCCTCCCTCTTTCCTGTCCTCATACCTTTGGCATAATTTCTAGTGACTTCCTGATCCAAATGTTGAGCATCTCTTCACCTTCCAAAACAATTCAAGCGTTCACCCTCAGAAGCATTTTCTCCTGCCACTGCCTCTTGCCTCTACTGCTATCAAATCAGTCATCCAAGTAGATTGTAGTTAACTATCTGCATGTCTGTCTCACTCACGAAATGATGAAATTCTAAAATAAGGGTCTGCAAACTTTTGGGGGGCCATAAGGTCTCTGTCGCAACTATTTAGTCTTTACCTGTATTGACAAAGCTTGGTGCTGCCAAAAAAAAAATCTCCATTTGAAGATCAAGAAAACGATGACATCTAAGGTAAGAGATATAATTCCCAACTCCACCATTGTCATGCAAGAGCAGCCAGAGACAGTACCTCACCACATGGCCTCGTCTGTGTTCCAAAAAAAATTTTATTCAACAGCACTGCAATGTTAATTTCATATGATTTTTTACATGCTAAAAAATATTCCTCTTTCAGCTTTTGTCAACTATGTAAATATGTAAAAACTATTCTCAGCTTGTGGGCTGTACAAAAACAGGCCGCAGCTGGGCTCAGTGGCTCAGCCTGTAATCCCGCGCTTTGGGTGGCTGAGGTGAGTGGATTGCCTGAGCCCGCGGGTTCGAGACCTGCCTGGGCAGCGAGACCTCATCTCTACAATAAATCAAAAAATCAGCCAGGCGTGGTAGCGCATGCCTGTAATTCTGGCTACTAGGAAGGCTGAGGCGGAAGGATCGCCGGAGCCCAGCAGGTCGAGGCTGCAGTGGCTGGGAGCGGCCACTGCACTCCAGTCTGGGCGACAGAATGAGACTCCGACTCAAAACAAAAACAAAAACAAAAACATAAAAGCAGGCCGCAGGCTGGATTTGGCCTGCAGGTCATAATCTGCCACCTCCTGTCCCACAAGGCTGAGATCGAGTCTTCTCAGCTTTGCATCTCTATTGCTCATCCTTGTGCCTGACACACAGTTTGAGTTTGTTAAACTTTATCTAAGTAAATTAATGAAGACAGGAAAGAAAAAGGACAACAGGAGTAAATAAGCATGTTTGCTATCTGCTTGCACATGGTATAGGGCCCAGGGCCTTCAGCCTGTAGAGTTATTAGAATATAAACACAGTGGACACCAAGCCCAGGACCAGCATCCTCTAGGTTTTTCTTCTCAGCAGGACCAACGAAATCACTGAAAACAGTTCAGAATCAGGTTTTTCCCAAAGGAGTCAAAAAAAAAACGGGGGGGGGGCAATGCCAAGATGTAGGGCAGAGCTGGATTGAGAAAGAGGGGAGCCCGTGGGGGCCCTTGAGCAGGCTCAGAGCAGTCCATTGTAGGGTTAAGCCTGGGAGGTTAGTCTAGTGTATCAGCAGCTGCCACATCCTTTATTTCTTTCCTACAGCTGCAGGCAATGGTGTCCCGAGTCCTTCAGAGTGTAGCTTGGGAAATGAGGCTTATGTGAGATGACAGGAAGAGTCATTGTAGCAGAGGGATGGGACAGAGCAAGAAAAAAAATGTGAGATGGCTGACATGGTGCCAGATTGAAGAAAGTTTTATAAACCAGGCAGAGGGGCTTAGACATAAAATATGATCAGAAAGTAGGAGCGATGAAAGTTTTTTTTTTTTTTTATCGTGACGAAGACAGGATTTAAGGAAGTTTTGTTGCCACTTATAGGATTGGAGGAGACAGAAGTAAAAAGAAAAAAAAGGAAAGCTGGGAATCTCTTAAATAAATTCAGGTGTGGCATGCTGAAGGTTGGCAAGGGAAATAAGGAAAAAGGATGACTTTAAGAGAGACTTAAAAGGAACAACCTTTAAGAATGCATAGGGTAAGTGGGTGGAGAAAGATAAAACAAAGAGGATACCAAGATTATATGCTTAGCTCATTGAAAAATGTGTAGCTTTTTTTCTTTTTTTCTCAAAAGAGACAGAGGGTAGAGAAGGAGAAGAGAACAAATTTGAGATTCGAGGTTTAGTTCTTGCCAATAAAGCTTGAGGTGGCCATGATAAATTCAAATAGTGATGTCTGTCAGGCTGAAAGTTAGAACTTGAGCTCTAGGGTGGTCCAGTGGTGTGCTGATAAATGTTTAACAGCTGGCTCTCCAGGAATGAAAACACCCTGATTTATAGCCTTTGTCCATTACTGTGGTGTAAATGCTCCCACCATGCCTGATTTTAAGCTTCCAACTTGATATCGCTGAATACAGCACTGTGAAGAACTGCCATCGGGGACCAATGGAAGCTGATCCCAGCACACCACTGGAAGATGATAGGGGTAGATATTTGAAAGGAAAAGGAAAAAAATAGAACTGAGTAAGACTTTACAAATCTTGAACTGAATGCTTCATTTTGCAGTGATAAAACTGAGACTAGAAATAGGACACAGAAGAGAGCTGAACTCTTCAAAACAATAGGATGATTTAGAGGCAGAGGAGCAAAGTGTCAGGGTTTAGCCTTTATCTATATGAACAGAGCTTGGTGCTGCAAAAATACTGTTGGAAGAGCAAGAAGATTATGACATCTAAGGTAAGAGAAACGTAATATCCAATGACTATCAGTAGACAGAAAAAGAATAATGCTCACAGGGTTGGTTGCAGTTTTTAATTCTAAGTCCCGATTTTCCTATTATCTCTTTTCCTTAGCTACCAGCACAAACTGCTTCAGGTACAAAGGCTCTGAGTCTGCACACATATTCTATTTGACTTACTCCTGTAGTAGGTCAAAAGAAGGAAATGATCCTTGTGGTTTTTTTATCCAGACATCCTCAGAGAAGACTACAAACCCACCACCTTTCAGATCCATTTAGAGCACTGGAACACGCAGAAGCATAATGAGAGCTCACCCATTGTCTTTGGGAGTCTTGGGAGTCCTTTTCTTTATTACGATTCAAAAAACCCTACTTTCTAAAGAAACTGCTCTAGTAATACACTTGCAGCTTATACTGCCCCCTAGTGGATATCACACACTATTTTCTCCTGCCCTGCTTTGCTGAGAGAAGTGAAGGGCCCCTTAACCATGCAGGGTGTTGGTTAGAGGTCTCATCAAGCCCTCAAGTTCAAAGAAAGTCCAATAAATAGTGTCTGTTTTGTTTGTTTTATTTATATAACTTAAGCTCTAATGATGTGACAATTCTCAATCATCTCAACTCACTCAGTATGCCCAGTTCTGGTCTTAGGGAAACGTAGGCTCATTCAACTTCATGGTGCGTCTCTGAATTATTCCCCCAAAGTGTCACTCAACTGTTCCTTTAGCCTCCATTATTTGCCCAAAGCTTTTTAATCAATTGAGAGTGGTTGAGAATTTAATTTACACGTACTCAATTGAGAGCATTTGAGAACTTAATAGGAAGGAGGATCTCCTATTCTAGAAATATTCTATGGGTTTCTTTCAATTTTGTGAAAATGAAAAGAACCATGTTTGTCTTAAAATTTTGACATTAGACCCTGTAGTCCATCGATAGATCTTAGACACCAAGTTGATATTGCCTTCAGAAACTTACGAGGCCATATTAAAAATCTAAATATATGAAGAAAACATTTGACATCATGCATGCATATACTAGTACAAATCAACTCTACAGATAACATCTTTGTAACCCATTTGTAACTTCCTCATTCTTCCTTATTGGATGTTCCCTTTCATTGCTCAACTGGCAAAAAATCAACTTAGTAGTAGAGACTATTATTTCCCTTTACTTATGCAATCCAAATTGAACTGACCTTTTGACTCTGGCTTTAAAACTTATTTCATCATACACAAAATACTTCCCAACCCCAACATACATGTCTACGATAAGTTGAAAGTGCAAGATAGCTCTCTTCTGAGAGTTTACTTAGAGGTGGGTAGGATATCAAGGAAGGAATTACTACACATTCAGTATATTCAACTTTATAAAAAGCTTCTTAACTGCATAACAGGGTTTCCAGCCTCCTATCATTCTCAAACTTTCTCTGCCCTCTCTTCTTTTTCTCCTCTCTCCCATGTGGATCCTTCTGGTCCTCTGTCTGTCCATTTTTTTGTTACGGAAAGCAATTTGTACCGTCCTTGGATCCTCTCAAAACCTTCTTCACATAAGGCTCATGCAAGAGAAAATGTAGTGATTATTTTCCTTTAATTTTTTGTTCTATGACAAAAAGACTTCTTTATCAGGATTACTGTGCAAGCATAATAGTTTGTACCAAATCACTGACATAACCTATGTGGAAGTGGCAATTGCTGTTGCTCCTTCTCCTCCTGGTTTCTTCTCTTCTACACAATTATCTCTAAACGTTCCCTTGGGAGGCAGTAGATTGGAATCACTTCATTATCTGTCGGCTCTTATAAACAGGTCAGTTGGGTGTCTACCCTGAGGATAGATAGTTCAGATCTCATAGAGACCAGGGAGGAAGGAATACTCCTTCTCCACATGTTCTTAATACTACTACCTCCTTCCCTCCAAGAAAAAACTTACTGCACTAGTGTATTTCCAAGTATGAGTCATAAGTCATTGGTAGATCCTAAAATCAAGTTAGTAGAATGCATTGGGATGATGTTAAATTATAAAATGATAAAATAGAAGAAAATATCAGAGTGCATCACATAAGAAGGGTGAGTATTGTTTTGTGCAACTTCTCAGTTATAGCTAATGTGTAGTGTGTTTTTTTCTGTGATTTGCAGGTCAAATCTATTTGAAAGCTTGAAAGACACTTATTGAAGCAATATTTTATGCAAAGTTTCAAAGTTTGTCTCCAACTCTGCCAAATAGACTGCGGGGGGGGGGGGGGGAATTAGGCATTGTCCTTGTCTGCCTCATATATGCTCTTGACCAAAACAAAGCATCCTCCTGGGTTTTTGGGGGAGATGGTACATGTTTTCCCATCAGCCTTTCAGAGGGTGTTCTCTTTGGATTTCTCTTTTTAGTATCCTACAACCCTCTTCCTTTAAATCCTGCTCCATATAGAATCTAGTCTGTCTCCAACTGTGTTAAATCACAACTTACCATTCCTTCCTAGAATATCAATTCAAACTCAGTCATCGTTATAATCTTCAATGTTATTTCTTATCTAATAACCTCAGGTGTTGGGACTATCTTCTTCTCAAAAGTTGAAGAGTTCTTGTATCATTGATGGTGTGTGCATGTGCTCATCTTGAGGGAGAAAACACTCCCCTACACAGAGCTTCTCAGATAGCAGTGGAAATGCTGCTAAAATGCAGGATCTGATTCTGTGGGTCTGGGGTGGGGCCTGAGATTCTGTGTTTCTATGGTGCTCCCAGATGGTGCTGTTGCTGCTAGTCCTTGGACCATGCTTTGCAGCAAGACTTAGAGTACATAGACATATTTGGTCATCCCTAGAATTAACTCTCCACTACAATTCCCTTCTCTAGCATTAACATAGCTTTGGTTCTCTCTGAAGAACTCATAGCTTGGCCTTATTATGCTAAGATGACACAGGCATTTTCCCTGTCTTGAGTTATCTCTCACTGGACCAAAATATCTCCAGTAATCTAATATGAAGATCATTGTGTCTCATCCTCTTCTTCCTGCTCCCCAGGGATAGAGGCTGGGGAGAAGTCTGACTTTATCATACTACATCTATGACTGTTATTCCAATTCATTCTTGTAGGCTGTCTGTTATGTCATTGTTTACAATATGAACTTCCCAACACACAAACACATATTAGTGTCTCTGAATCCTGGGTGTCTTCCAGTTATTGTCAACCAGGTGGCAGACTTGAAATGGTCGCGATTGCCTGTGCATGAGAAAGTGTGTGATTACCGGTGAGATGATCAAACAACTTCCACTTTGGGAACTTTTGGTGAACAGAATATTCAAAGACCATTTGAAAGAGGAATATGAGCCTTAGTAGCTGTCTGGAAGCATCCACCTGCAACCTGGTAAAACTAAGAAACTGTCCATGTCGAAACTTGCAGAATAGATGTCAGTAGCTTGGAAAGAAAGTAGTAAAACCCAAAGTGGCACACTCTTCCAAAGAAACACATATCTGGAGAAGTGTGAGCTTCGATAACACTGAATTAACCACTGATTCAGAAGACTCCACCTCTGAAGACATCTTATTTTATTCTGTTTGCATTTTCCTTTGGTGTATATCAAAAAGGATTTATGATTAAAGAAAACTGATGTTCAAATAAGCCTTAAAAACCTCTTCTATTATATACACAAAGAAAACTCCAACTTGATAACAAAGCATTTTATCATAGCTCAGGAAGTACTTTTAATTTTTTTCTTAATGGTACATAAAGTTCTTATTACACTCAACAGCATCTTAAATCGATGAAACATGTGTTTACATTTTGAACTAAGTTTCTCCACTTGTGACATGTGCAGGCCACAAAGTAAGACAAATCTGGCACCATTATTCACATTGTCCAATCTTGGCCTCCATCCCTTTACCATATCAGGGTGCTTGTGCTAAACCATCATGTCTTTAGAGGCAGACACTGTCTTTCATTAAAATCCTGCACAGTGGCTAGCATGTATTGCCATTCAACTAGTATTTGTTTTCCAAACAAAGGAATGCACGAATCACACGATGGGCATTAAGCATTCAATGCAACATGATTTTTGCGTTATTAGAAGTGATGACCAGTAAGTAACAAACTCAACTGCAGAAAAAGGTGAACATCTTTCTTTCACAACAAAGAATGTGACCAAAATCTAAGTCAAGAGGTGAAATGGTTTATCTTTCATGAGGACATAATTGCTTAATACCACTTGAATAGTAAGGATAAAGAAGAAAAGATACCCTGCTCTGTACCAGATCCATCTAAATTTAATTAGCATAGCAAAAAGGAAGGAACTTTATTTGTGAAGGATTATTATTTCTTTCTATATGGAGGACATTTTCCTTTCATTTATGCATGGAATGGCTAACGATGACAGGATGTACAGCCCCAACTCTAGATAAATTCAAACCAATGCCTGAGACACAATCTGAGCCTTTCAAGAGGCTCATCAGTGATGGAAATTTGTCACTTTCGCCTAAGGCAATGACATTGCTCAGGGGAAAGTAAAGCACAAGTGTTAGGTCAAGGGAGTTGTATACACAGAACACCCACGGGCATAAGAGGTTTCTTCAAAGAAAAGTGTGAGGAGAACTATGAGTGAAAGTATGCAAATTGCCTTGAAAATGAGATGAGAAAGTCTTTGAGAATGATGTGAGGCCCTTGATAAACCCATAGCTCTGATGCCTCATTTACATGCCAATTAATTAGAGAACCCTTCTAAGAAAGGCAGAAATGTTGGATTGAAAACAAAAATTGTAGCAGTATTTGGGCCCTAAACTGTAAATAATAAAATATCTGATGAACCAAAATGATACAGAAGATATTTTGGCTCAGTTTGGAGGAAAATTTTTTTCATGGAAAAAGAGAAAACACACAAGTCATCAATTGACCATCAAGAAAAAAAGTAGAATATCTATCTCAAAAGTAGGTCTTTGGTCAAGGCCTAACCTCTCTAGAAAGTAGGCAACTAGCCAATTAATCAAATTTGAAAACTGTCTTATCCTTCGGCCCTAGAGTAGGGGTGGGGATGATTTTTCATCATACTTTCTTTCCCAAAGGGCTAAATCACTATTACTATGAAGGTAAAAGACTGAAAAGAGATGGGGAGGAGGAACAATAGTTTACTGGTCTACAGTAACAAAATGGCCTAAGAAAGACTCCACACAGCAGCAGCAAATGAGCTCTACCCAGGTAGAGCTCAGACTCCAAGTGCCAGCTGTTTCCCCTCTGGCTTCTCATTAAGGAGAGCCCTGGGCAGAGTGTTCCAGTAGAAAGAGTCTGGTAGCAAATGATCCACTTACATTGGTATGAACCACTGGAAGGAGTAGTCAGAAAATCTAGTGCCAGTCCTGCCTCTGCCTCCAAATAAATACAAGACCCCAAGACACCCAGTTTATGTCCCTGAGCCTCAGTTTCTTCATATTTAAAATGAATGTGTATGAGATCACAAGACCTTACAGGTCCGTCATGCTATAGGTTGCTCCTGCTCTCAAGCAGTTCAATTTCAGTCAATAAAAAGAAATTATAGCACAAAGCAGAGATGCAAATGAGAAATTGATGAGTTCCAAAGAAGAGGGGGAAATGTCTGTTAAGTGTTCAGGAGAAGAGTAAATATTTCAGAAAATAGGTTCACATGAATTTTATGGGCTGAGTGTCATTTAGGATAAGTAGAATTTACCTTTTTCACCTTTTTCTTTTAGAGAAGTAGAGGGTAGTATTTTAGGTAGAAGGTAGCAGCAATAGAAATTCTGGAAAAGGGAGTGATTTTTGTGGCAAATAGGAAGAAAAAGAGAGGAGAAATCTAAGATTTGTGAATTTTCTTCTGTGTAATAGACTAGGTTTGGAACTTTATGTAAACTCAATCCATAGAACCATAAGAAATAGTTATTCCTAGCCTTGTTTTATAAATGAAGAAATTAAGGCTCAGTGAAATTGGTGCTATAACTGATGTCACATGGCAAGTAGATATTAATGACACGAACCCATGTCTGCCAGCCTCAAATCTTCATGGACGAGCTGGAAGCTGAGTAGGGCCCTAAAGACCACCAGGAGTCAGACACCTTGAGAGAGGAGATGAATTGACCTCGATAATGGTGATAAAACCACTTCATTAGAGAAGGGTCACGTCTGCCTTTCATGGCATACATGAGTGTAAGCATCACAAGTCTGCAGAAGGTCCTGTCATGGGATGGGATGGCATGGGATGGGAGATGTGGAGTGGGTAAGAAGATCCCAGGGTGGAAATAACCCATTTTCCCATACCCACTGTATGTATTTGTGCATCAGGGGTGCTGTGTTTTCTACCTTGCTTCTTCCAGACTGCCTCGGGTGGCAGTACAAGGGGCTTCATAACCCTCTGATGAAGGAGGGCCTATATGACTGGCCAAGGATTCTGCTGTAATGAGGAACGATGTGGGGGGGTATGCTCCAGTTTCATCTCTTCTCCCTCCTTTCCACTCTGTTCATCCTCTCAGGAGCACTCACCCCTTCTAGTTTGTACAGCAGTTAGATCATACAGTCTCCCACTAACGCAGTCCTCCCAACTATGGATTTCCACTTTGTTTGTGAGACAAAAAGGGAAGTTTAGAAAAGTTGATCACCACGCAAGTGGGAAATGACAGAGAAGACTCTCAAGGGCTTTGGAGGAGATACCGGTGTTTCTTTCCTCCAGATCTTGAAAGGCAGGGGAACGTGGGCTCAAAGGAAAGCTGACTCTTGGTTGGCATCTGTCTTCTAATATCTGAACACTGTCCTATGGAAGAGAAGGGAGATTTGCTTACCCTTGCGTCTCTAGAAAGAAACAGGAACCAAATTGACTTAAATAAGAGGGAGGCAGATTTCAACTCAGTATAAGGAATAATATATTTTTTAATGTTTTCTGTGGCCAGGAGTGATAGCTCAAGCCTGTAATCCTAGCACTTTGGGAGGTGGAGGTGAGAGGATTAACTGAGCTCAGGAGTTCGAAACCAACTTGAGCAACATGGTGAGACCTCGTCTATGCAATAAATCAAAAATTTAGCTGGACATGTTGTTCCAGTTGCTTGGAGGGCTGAGGCGGAAGGATCGCCTGAGCCCAACATGTTTAGGCTAAGATGACTGTGAGCATGCCACTGCACTCCAGCCTGAGCGACAGAGTGAGACTCCAACTAAAAAAAAAAAATGTTTTCTGCTACTAGAGAAGATATATCATGATTTGGGAAAAATTTTAAGAAACAAAGAATAGCTCATCTCAAACCAGGTGAAATGGGGTCCAAAGTGAGGACCATACTTTACCTACACAATGCCCATTTGTATACTTAACCCTGAATTGTAATTCACATCTTTAAAATAAAAAAAACAAAGAAAAATAATGATTATTCATAATCCTGAAACCTAGAGGGAATTCTTGAGAATATTTTGGTATATTCCTTTCCAGCATTTTTTGATGAGTATGTATGATTAAATAATTGAGATCATACTGTATATAAAATTTTGCATGCTATTTTTTCACTCAACATTATATCATCTTATAAGCATTTTTTCAGCTCATTAAAAGCTCTTCATAAACATAATTTAATGGCTGCATAATATTCAATTGTATGGCTGTATCACAATTTATTTAACGAATCCCCTATTTTTGGACATTTATGCTGTGCATAATCTTTGGCTATTATGAAATAATGCTTCAATGAAAATCTCTTGTGCATAAATCTTATTCCACCATTTTATAGGCTAGATTCCTAGGAGTCGAATTACTTAATAAAAAGTGTGATTATCTTTAAGACATTGATACATATTGCCATTTTCCCTCCATAAAATTTACACTAATTAACCTCTGCATCTTCGCTTTTTTTCTTGCTATTCAAGACTTCATATGCTTCTGTTTTTATTTTCTGTCTTTGCTGACTGTTCCTTCTCACTCCACTTTTCTTGCCTTTTCTCTTCCCATGGACTTCAATCTACTGGGGGTTTTAGGACTCTTTCTCTGACCCTCTCTTCTCTTCACTCTCAAGATACTTTCCCCATACAAATGAAAAGTTTCTTGATTCAAAAAATTATGTAAAACCCCAAGATTTATTTATCCACCCCAACTTTTTCCTGAAAATTGACCCTTTACCTGACATTAGCAATTGGGTGTCTAACAGGTATCTCAAACATAGCATAGCCAAAATCTTGCTTTTTCCTTCCAAACTACCCCCACCTGCTTCTCTGCATGCCTTTCCAATCTCTGTAGATGGAAAGCCCATCCACTCAGCTGTTCATGATGAAAGTTATCTTTGACTCTTCTTTCTTCTTCGCCCACTGAATATAATCTATCAACTAGTCCCGTTGCCTCTCTCTGCAAAAACTATCCTAATATGAATCTCTCTGAACCTATTTCTCCCGGCCTATTCCTAGGTACTATGATCTCTTGACTCCTCAGAAATACAGCTGCCTAAAGGAAGTTCTGGTTTTCAATCTTGCTATGCCTACAATTTATTGGCCACTTAATTGCCAACTTTTTATGTAGACATCCTTTCAACAAATAATTTTCAGCACCTGCTACATATTAGGTACTCTTCTATGCATTAGGGATATATCAGGAAACAAAATTATGTACCTGACCTTAAGCAATTTACATTCTAGCTGGGGAAATGTAACGAGAATGTAGAATCATGGGAAGGCAGACAACGAGAGAATGTACCATAAACATATCCTGGGAATGTATATTACAGGTAGACTATATGCCAAGCAGTATATATACCGAGGGCAAAGGCAGGAACACATTTGGAATGTGCAAGGGGCCATGTGCACTGAATGTCACTGTGTTGATATGGGATTGTTCAACCAAGCTCAGGATAAATTCCACAACATCTACAAAACGAATAAGGAACAGGCTTTACTGAGAGATCCGTGGAGTTAGACAAGGCATGCAACTCCACTAACTTCTCTCCATCACATGGTGAGGCATACTGGGGTTGAACACAGTGGGTTTGTTCTCCCACGAAATCACCAACTCCCTGAAAAGGTGAGGGTGACCTCAGTGGGGAAATAAACATTGCTTGGAGTCAACAGATGGGATCTGAGGTGCAAGATGCTTACTGAAGTCATTTGGGGATCTTAGGGGCCATGAGAACTGGTAGCCCTTCCTGCCTGAGGAAGAAAGCCACCAGTGCCAAGGGAAGCTAAGTTTTTGGGAAGTCCCTCCTGCTAAATCAATGTGTTCCCTCATTATCTAGGTAGCTGTAACTGAGCTTTCTGGGCCATTTTTTAGCATTCCTGATTATCAAACTGGAGCAAGGAACAACAAGGAGGCCATTGTTTGGGGGGCAGGAAGTGTCAGCAGGGAGAGTAGTAGTAGATAAGAATAAAATAGCAGAGGAAGGGGAAATCCTTCCAGCTTGTAGGCCATTGTAAAAACTCTCTACCCACATAGGCTACTTTTATTCCTGTCATGAGAAGTAACAATTCATGCTCCTTTCTGAGGCATCCAGCTAATGTCTCCAATTTCTCTGCAATATGCCATTATTTTCCAATTTTGAAAATCCTTTCTTATTCCTGATCCCCTGTCTGTACCCTGCTCTATGCCCTAAGAAGCTTTATGGACTGCAACTCTCACTACACTCTGCTTTCTGGTTTCTGGTTAGATTTGCCCATAGAGATGGGGTTGCCAGTTTAAACAACAGCAATGACAATACCAAATACCAGTTTAAAATTTCAGTTAAACAAGAGACTTGTTTTTTAGTATACATGCATCCACATATTGCACTTATATACTAAAAACATTTCTTATTGATCTGGAATTTAAATTTAACTGGGTGTCCTATATTTTATCTGGCAACCCAATATGAAAGTCACCGAGATGTTGGAAGGTATGGCGTTATGGCTAACAAAGGTTGAGAATGTTTATCTTCTGCTATTCCATCCCTGCAGGACAGCAGTATAGCAGTTTCTGGGGGCCTCTGGCTGGGGTCCTAGCTCCTATTAGGGAGCCCCTCTCTCAGGGTCACAGCTCTCAATTTTCTGCCTCTTCAGGCCTAGAGGTGGCAAAGGCCTACTCTTGCTATTATTCCCTGGGGGCCTTACCATTCCTGTGGTTCCATGAACCTCATACACACTGTTGCAAATAATCTCTCGTGATTAATCTTTCTTCAATGACACATGTTGAGTATGCTGTTTTCAACATGCATGTTGTTTGTTTATTCTCTCCCACATGAATGTGTCTGACTTGTTACTGTGCTTGGTAGTAGTAATTGCTCAATACTTATTTGATGACCTATTGATTAGATACAACCCATTCATTCACAAATATTTATTGATTCAGTGATTCTCAGAGTATAACCTTTGGACCTTGGGTATGTAAGAAGCAACAGTTTGGCCAGGCTGGGTGGTTCAGCCTATAATCCCAGCACTTTGGGAGGCCGAGGCGAGTGGATTGCCTGAGCCCGCGGGTTCAAGGCCCACCCGGGCAACTTGGAGAGACCTCATCTCTACAATAAATCAAAAATTAGCCAGGCGTGGTAGCGTGGACCTGTATTTCTGGCTACTTGGAAGGCTGAGGCGGAAGGATTGCCGGATCCCAGCAGGTCGAGGTTGCAGTGGCCAGGAATGTGCCATTGCAGTCCAGTCTGGGTGACAGAGTGAGATTCCAGCTCAAAAAAAAAAGAAGCATCGGCTGGAAATGTGCTAGAAAATACAAATGATGGCCAGGCTCGGTGGCTCAGCCTGTCATCCCAGAACTTTGGGAGGCTGAGGCAAGTGGATAGACTGAGCCTGCAGGTTCGAGACCAGCCCAGGCAACTTGGCGAGACCCTGTCTCTATAATAAATAAAAAATTAGCCTGGTGGTTTCATGCGCCTGTCGTTCCAGCTACTTGGAAGGCTGAGGTGGAAGGATGGCAGGAGCCCAGCAGGTCAACGCTGGGGTGGCCGTGAGCATGTCACTGCACTCTAGCCTGGATAATGGAGACTCCAACTCCAAAAAAAAAAAAAAGAAATACAAATGTTCAGGTCTACACTGGGCCTATTAAATCAGAGACTCGGGGGAGGGAGCCCAGCATCTGTGGTTTAACAAGTCTTCCAGGTAATTCTGATGTCTGCTAAATTGGAGAACTATTAGGCTAGGGGATGGAAATATAGTGGTGTACAAAAATGACAAGGTTCTTATACTCATGGTAATTACCAATATAGCAGACACATCTGCACACATTCGTCTTAACAAGTGACATAGTTAACTTCCACAGACAACAGCTGAATATATTCTACTCACTCCTGTGAATGGCCACCCCAGGTAATTCATAGTCTGGGCATGTCCTCCGTATGAAATCCCCGGAACCTTCCAGCAGGGCCTTTCAGTACCTGATCTGAACATAAACTGAGCTCTGCCAGTTAAAAAAAAAAAAAAAAAGCTGAATCTTCTACCCTAAAGTTGGTGTTAAGCAAGACAGGAGACTTGAGATTTGTCAGAAAAGAAAGGAAAGCCTAAAGAATTGTCCTATAATCTGTACTACTTTCAAATATCCTCTCTGATATAAACAAAAAAACCTGAATCAGGTATAAAACCTATTTTTAATTATACAAGCCTAAAGACCGAACTTCCTTTGACATGTAAACACAGGCACATTTTGCATCATTTATTATACTTTGTATTTCCAGTAATGAAACTATTATGTAAATTGAGAGTACATTGTACTTTGTTTTGTTCTAATCTCAAGAATTGTTCATCATTTCCAAAAATCATATCACCAATGGATGTTTTCCATGCCAACACATCTGTACCAGTCACATTTGTAGCTGTCTTATTCACCACAACTCTACATGTAGAGAGAAACATCTGACTACATCATGTTTCCTAGCATAACGTGTCAAGATTTATTGGGTACAGAGGTCCCTTGAGGATGTTGTTACAACATAGATTCTCATTCAATAAGTCTGCCCTGGGACCCAAGATTCTATTTTTCTATTATTATTTTTTAAATTTTAGAATCAGGACATCGATGTGAAGATTTGTCACATAGGTATATTGTATGAGGGTGAGATTTGGGCTTCTGATGAAACTGCCTCCCCCACAGCTCCATGGTGAACATGGTACCCAATGGGTGGTTTTGGATCCTTATTCCCTCTTCCTCCCTCCCTTAGTGTCTGTTGTTCTCATCCTTGTGCCCATCTGTGCCCAACCTTGTGTCTATGAGTGAGAACAGGTGGCATTCAGTTTTCTGTCTTTGTGATAATTCATTTAGAATGATGGTCTCCAGCTGCATCCATGTTGCTGCAAAGGACATGATTTTGTTTTTCTTTATGGCTGCATAGTATTCTATCTTGTATATGTACCACATTTTCTTTATTCAGTCTACTTTATATGAGCATCTGTGCTCATATAATCCATGTTTTTGCTGTTGTAAATAGTGTTGTAATAAACATACAAGTGCAAGTGTCTTTTTGGTAGAAGGATTTATACTTCCTTGTATATTTCTAAGAGTGGGATTGCTGGGTCTAATGGTAACTCTATTTTTAATTCTTTGAGAAATCTTCAAACCGCTTTCCACAGAGGCTGAACTAGCCTACATTCCCACCAATAGCGTATGAGCATTCCCTTTTCTCTGCAGCCTCACCAACATCTGTTGATTTTGATTTTTTAATAATAGAGATTCTGCTTTTCTAACAAGCTTCCTTCTGGTGGAGATGCAGCTGGTACATGGACCACAGTCTGAGCAGTGAGGTTCCAGGTTGATCATGTCCTGCCATTTGCAGATTGAAATATATATTATTTTATTATAAATGCCTTTTGTATCTCTTTTATATTATACTTGACATATTATATCTTGTATTGAAGTTAAGTATGTAGCTAAATTTAATTATCTATTGATTTTATTTCACGTAATAAAGGGAGTAATATAATAATTTAATATTGAAAGAGGGTCCAAATCTGATACAGCTGAGAACTATTGGCCTAAGCTCTTCAAGTTCATCCCATATTCTTGCCACATGAGTGATTTATGGATAAAAAGGTGAAACCAATCTCTGCATGGGAATTATCCTGGACTGACAGATTCAAGAAGGGGCATGTCACATCTCAAACCAAGGAAATTCACACAGAACTTTTTTGGGGAGGCTTGGGAAAGAAGCTTCCTCATTCTTATGAAAGTGGATCCAAGAATCATCCTTTTCTCTTCCCCTGGACATTGAGGAGTGGGGATCCAAGGTCTGAAACTGCAAGGGCCATGTCACTACCAGCTGGAAGATAAAGGTGGCACATGGTGTGGGAAGGGGAGAGACAAGAGAGAAACATAGGCATTCAGAGCCAACCCCCGAACTTGCCTGCTTTTGTTTGTAGGTGGTATGGGTGACAGTACATTTTAAATTATTTGGAGGTGAGGTTCCTGTGTTAATGGGCCATCAAAATAGAATGTCAATTAAATGAAAATGATCTTGGGAGACAGCAACATATAGATTTTGTATAATTCCATAGGCTAGGCACTCACTTAAGGAGAGATGATCTCTAGAGAATAAAAGAGGCTCAGACTCAAGCCTAAGGCACCACAAATGAGACTCTGGATAGAAGATGATAGGGAAGGAGTGGACTGCTATGGGCAAGAGGACCCTCAGAATTCTGCCATAGAAGAAGATAGAAAGAAAAATGGATACGAGTGTGCACTTGTCTTCCTAAGCTCTTGCCAACATAATGCAATGTTTGGTTTCATTTTTTCCCCACTACTGTTTATACCATCTTCCCCAGACTCTTAACTTGCCAATGCTCTCATGCAAATGGGAATTGTTTTCATGTAAAAATCAATTAATATGCATGAAATGGATTATTTTAGTGTTTGAATTGTATCCCCCCAAAACACATTTTAGAACTCCATGAAGCAGTGTGAATACAAATTCCTTTTTCTTTCTCTCACGTGGGGAAAGGTCCTGCTTTAAAAAAATGCATGTAGTACACATTCAGAATTCACTAACTGTATGTACAGAATGCTTGCTCCTTTTTAGTCTACAAGTATTTTAAAAAATGACTGGCCACAATGAGTTTGTGGGCAAGAAACCAGAATTGTGGAGCCATGGTGAGCTTGAGGACTCTTTGCTCTACTTCTCTAGGAGTATAAAAAAGTAGGAAGAGGCCAGGCATGGTGGCTTACACCCGTAAACCCAGCGCTTTGAGAGGACAGGATGGGGGGACTGCTTGAGGCTAGAAGCTCAAGGCTGCCAACCTGTGCAACATAGTGAGACCCTGTCTCTGCAAAAAGTAATTTAAAAATTAGCCACGGTGGTGCATGTCTGAGTCTTAGTTACTTGGGAGGCTGAGGTGGGAGGATCACTTGACCTAGGAGTTCAAGGCTGCAGTGATCTGTGATAACATCACTGCACTCCAGCCGGAGTGAAAAAGCAGAACCTTGCCTCTAAAAAGAAAGAAAGAAAGCTGGAAGGATGATGGACAAGGAGGATGAAAGCTACAGTCTGCAGTTGCTAGGGAGGGGACACAAGGCAAAGTCCTTAGGAAACATTTACCTGGCTTATTCTGAATAGAAATGCTCTTTTTAGCATTTGTTATTGCTACAAAACCACCTCCAAAAAAGCAGTTTATCTTTGATGTGTAGTTCTCACATCTAGCCTTGTTGCCTTTCATCTGAATGTTATCCTCTCCTATGCCCTGAAATTTTCCCTGAGAGCCCCACTTAGTCCCCAGTGACTGAACTGGGGTGCCCTCCACCCTTTGGTGTGGTGGTTATCAAGTTGCCTTCTCCCCTACTTGATCCACACACACACCATTCACCCTCAACACATCATCATAAAAGTGTTATGTATTTTGTATAGTGTCCCATTCAACCAAATAGATTTATTGACAGGCCTACTGTCTACACACACACACACATACACACACACGTGCACATACACACACACACACACACACACACAGCATCTCACATTTCCCTAGAAAGGCTAGCAATTTATTCTAGAAAGGAACTAATCTGCACATCTGACACCCCACTAGAATTGCTTCCCTGTTGACTTCTTCTTGCATTACTATTTTTTTCCCAAGCAGTAGCTGCAAAAATATGGTTTTCTTTCTCTTTTTTTAACTTTTAATTTTCATATTTTAAAGATGTGGGGTACAATTCAGGGTTAGGTATACAAATGTTCATTATGCAGGTACACTTGTTGATGAAGTGTGCCCCCCCTTCCCCAGGCAGATGCCCACTTCTGCCAATCCTTTTCTTATAGTATTATGATAATTGTTCAAGGACTGCTTGTGAGGGAGAACATGTGATACTCAGTTCTTTGTTTCTGTGAATGATGACTAAAAAATATGGTTTTCTAGCTGAATTTGGTTGGCAGTCATATTTTGTTTATTCCTTAAATTGTTTTTAAATGATGTAATTTAAAAATTAGGATATTTCAGCCGGGCTCGGTGGCTCAGCCTATAATCCCGTGCCTTTGGGAGGCTGAGGTGAGTGAATTGCCTGAGCCCACGGGTTCGAGACCCACCTGGGCAGCAAGACCTCATCTCTACAATAAACCAAAAAATCAGCCAGGCGTGGTAGTGCATGCCTGTAATTCCAGCTACTCGGAAGGCTGAGGCGGAAGGATCGCCGGAGCCCAGCAGGTCGAGGCTGCGGTGGCCGGTAGCGGCCACTGCACTCCAGTCTGGGCGACAGAGTGAGACTCCAACTCAAAAAAAAAAAAAAATTAGGATATTTCAACATAAAAATCTGGGCTTCTTATTTCTTTTAAAGACTCAAAAGACCTGGCAACACTGGGGTCCATTCCCATAGACTCACAATTGAAAATATTTTGTGGTTTGCCAAAGTCCTCACCATTCCCTACTGCTTCCATGACCTCAAGCTAACATAGCATATGTCATTTATCATTATGCTTGCACTGTTTCTTTTTTCCATATATAAATACTTCTCTGTGCCCAGAGGAAAAAAATAGTAAACAATATATCACATGTTTAAAGAAAAATGTGCTTGAACTTTTTTTGTGTGTGGGAGTGAAAACTCTTCCTATGTGTTCTAAAGAAAATGTAATGTTATTTCACTTAATTTTTCAATTACTCCAGTTTCTATTTGAATTTTCATCTTTTGTATATGAGATACTGACTTTCAGTCCTGTGTCTCTAATTATTACAAAAGAAGCTATAAAATCCTATGAAACAAAACATTTCATTAGCTTAAAAATTATATAAATTGCTCAACATATTTTTCAGAGGATGAGTAGAAACAAGGTTAGGAAGTCATGAAATCAAACATTAATATTCAAGACTAACACTGCTATATAGCACAGAACCAAGGTTTTCCGAGAAGAGGCAATGTTCTCTCATCATTTCACAACTATATATCCAAATTTACCTGTAATTGAAATTCTGAGAGCATTAAAAATGTAATAGTCTTCTGCAGAAAACAAAATTCTTCCACTAAAAACTATTCTAATGAAATGGGAATGTGATTTCTTTTTAAAATAATAATTCTAAATCTTTGCCCGTATTTAAAGTAATAGTTGCCAAAATTGGAAAAAGCCCTGAAATTTAACCAAAAAAGGAGTGGTTAACATATTTGCCTTTATTTTATTTTATTGCAATGCAAAAACTTCAGTTTAAAAAAGGAATAAGAAAAGGAAAAGATAAAGTAATTGCTATGTTTCATTAAAAATTTTAGTATTCATTCTTCTGTTCAAAACTTACTCATTTGAATTAAGATTGCAGAGAACACATCACTTGTTAATGGTGGAATGTGACAGTTATCTCTCTAAAAGAATGATCTCATTCAGGCACATGCTTTCCATTAAATATTTGTTTGTATACTGGCTTTATATTGTTCCTGTTAGTTGCCTTAAATCTCTTTTAGGAGAATGAGGGGTATCAATTATATGAAAGTATATATTGCAAGTTCTTTCTAAATGGGGGAAGGAAAGAGGAGAAAGGAAGGAAACTAAGACTTTAGTTTTTGTGAAATGGAAGAAAACCTGTTACATATTCTCATTGAGCTCTTTTAACAACCATGTAAAAATATTTTTTCTGGCTTTTTTATATGAAAAAACTCTGCTCTTTAGCACACAGTTAATATTTAAAGGAGCTAAATAGTGCATCGAAATTGAATCATAAGGAACTTAGAGTTAAATTGTTAAGCACAAATATGAGTCCAAGTTTACTAAACCCCAAAGAAGAAAATATATAGCTTATCTTGCCCAAGGAGAGAAGCAACTGTTTATCTTGGGGCTTCATGACAGGCACTATGTGATCTGGTGGAAAATATCTTTATTAAGCACCAAGTTTGAAGTAAAAGAGATTCTGAACATGCCACTCTCTGAGTGACTTAACACAGACAAGTCACCTTAGAGATTTTCATCTCTAAGATGGAAATAACACTTTCAAGCCTACAAGATTGTTTTGAACACTAACAGTACACTGTAGATGATACATCACAATTCCTTAGTTTGGGATCAGAGTAAATTCTCACCTGATTTTTGATTCAAATAAAGTAATTCAAAACCCAATCTCAATATCTAACTGACAGCTTTCTAATTTTGAAGAATAAAGGTGTGACTCTAGCCCTATCAGATATCAAATCTTGTCATAAATTTATAATAATTAAAATAATAGTACATTGGTTCAGAAATTAATGGAATACTAGAATGGTCAAAAATTGTTCAACATAAGTATGTCAATGCCTGAAACAGTAAAGAAAAAGATATACCATCCTATAATGACATTATGACACACCACACACATTGTATAAAAATAAATTCTAATTTATAAATGAAATGTAACAATGTGAAAAATTAGAAACAAATCAAACATCTTTTAATAGAAAAGCAGATGAATTAAAATATATAAATATTAATAGTATATGAGATGTTATATGTGTATACTATGTATATATACACACATGTATACGTATATATGAAGAAAAATTAAAACAAATGAACTATATCTAATTCTACTGCATCAAATGGATAACCTTAAAAAGCTAATATTGGGCAAAATTAAAGAAGGATACATCAAATACTGTAACATTCATGGAGATTTTAAAAACATCAATATCATTTAGTAGTAAGTATATAGAAGCATGGATGAGAAGTTTCATGCCACCTGTAGAAGAGGAAGAAGAGGAATGAGGAAGGAAGGGGGGGAAGTGGATTGAAAACACTTTAGCTATATGAGTAATTTTTTGTTTTTAATCTGAAGAAATATGACAAGGCCTCAATGTTAATGAAATCTGGGCATTGGATATTGTCATTGTATATAGTATATATACCATATATATTTATATAGGATATAGTTTTTCATCCACAGTTCCTGGCTCATAACTCCCATAGCCCTTCTTCTTTCCTAGGTGACTAAAAACAAGAAGTATATCTTTTGTTAAAGTAGTTGACCTTTTGTCCTTGGTTCCTGAAGCAGCTTCACCATGATAAAGGCGAAAGAGTCTTTTGTTATAATGTTGGGACAGTCTTTTGTTATAATGTCAGGAATCAGAATATCTCTCTATAACCTTCTCCTGCCCTCTTTTCACCTGCCCTCCTTTCTCCTCAAGGCATAAATCTTGCCCCACTTTTCTGTCTTGGAGCTGACCATAAAGAAATTCTCTGACCATCCTTGCCTGGTTGTAGGCCTTAACTCTTCCTCCTCCCCGATGCACAAGGGGCTTGAAGAATCTGAACAGACAGACCTTGCTGGGTTTCCTGCTTCCGTTTATTAGTATTGGTTCAAACCCTTTTGTCCAGTCCCAATTCCACACACGGTTTTCCATGCCTCAATCATGTCTATCTAGTGAAGACTCCATAAAAGGCCCATGAAGACAGGGTACAGGAGCTTCTGGAAAACTGAATATGTGGAGGTTCCCGGAGAGTGGTGCACCTGGGGAAGGCATGGAAGCGCCACAACTTCCCCCATACCTCACCCTGTGCATCTCTTCATCCGTATCCTTTGTAATGCTCTTTATAATAAACCCGTAGATGCAAGTATTTCCCTTAGTTCTATGAGCTGCTCCAGCAAATTAATCGAACCCAAGGAGGAGGTTGTAGAAACCCTGATTTATATCCAGTCAGTCAGAAGCATAAGTAAAAACAACCTAGGACTTGTGGTTAGCACTGGAAGTGGGGGACAGTCCTGTGGGACTGAGCCTCACCCTGCAGGATCTGACACTCTCTCTGGTTAGGTAGGGTTGGAATGGGACTGAATTAGAGGACACCCATTTGGTGTTTGCTACAGAATTGATTGCTTGCTTGGTGTGTGAAGAAAAACATCCTCATTTTGTGGAGGTTTCTGGAGTTTCTGCCCACTGGAGCATTTGCTACTCTACCAAAAAAAAAAAAAAAAATTAGCTGGGCATAGTGGTGCACACCCATAGTCTCAGTTATTCAGGAGACTGAGGCCCATGAAGTCAAGCCTGTGGTGAGCCATGATCATGCCACTGCATTCTAACCTGGGCAATAGTGAGACTCCAACTCAGAAAAAAAAAATTATCTGGCCACCAGATTACAAGGGAAAAAAGACTGCACACACAATCATAAATGTATACGTTTTTATCAAAGCAATTTTCTTACTCACCTATAGATTGTTAAATATGTCAAGTACTAAATGAGCAAAAAAGTTTTTTCCATTCCATGTTAAATGGCTAGTATTGAAACCTTTAGTATCAATAATATGCATGAATATCAATAATACGATTGAATGGTAATGAATCACATGCAAATATAATATAGTAATGTGATCATTTATACTTTGATAGGAAAACAGTACTTGTAAGAATATGACATAGGATCTTAATTGCAATTCAATCATTAGAAAGCATTTGAACCTCAAGTAATTTAAATATATTCTAAAATGTAATTAGAATATAGAAAATACCATTGACCTCAATGGTATTTAGGTTCCAGGAGACTGGAACTAAATTTTACATAAATTACAACAGGTTACATGATAAATTTTTCCAGATAACATGATAAATTTGAAGCCAAAGTATTTTTTCATAGGTTGATTTACCTGAATGTGTCATGCTCATCTGAATCACTTTAAGTGTTTTTTTACTTAAACCATTCGCTGCATGATTTGGACATCGCAGCACGGCATTGTGATTAGGCTTAACAGTTTTGGATGTGCATATGGCTTTGACACTTTCTAGGTACATGACCTTCAGTACGTCACTTAGGCTTTGTCCATCTAATTCCCTCATCTGTAAAATGGGAAAGAAATAGACCTGCCTCCTAGGGTTATTACAAGGCAGTTAGTTTATGTAAAAGCACTTAGACTAGTGCTGGCAAATAGCTTTCTATAAATTACCACAGTCATCACCATCACTGATTTTCATTTCAAAAAAAGTTTCTAAAGCATCTCAAGACCCAGCTTAACTTTACTGTGCACTCTGTGGTACAAGGAGTAGGAATCTAAGCCTTGAAGGAAGGAGACTGAAAGGAGCAGAAGTCATCTCTCTGACCCTGGATCCTGCGCTGGCATTCAGTGAAGAGCTCCAAACCTGGTGGGGACCTGGCAGGTTGGGCAGGGAAAGGAGGCCAGAGCTCCTATCCAGAGGAGGAGCTGTGCCTAAGGGTTATTGCACATGGAAGGCTGCCACCTGGAAGGGACACAGACCCCCAAGGGTCATTCCTGACACATTAGATACTGGCTTTATGGGTAACAAGACCAATTCCAAGTCTCACTAGATGGTGGAACTGAGATTTTGTTCTATTTTCTTGGCTGTGAAGACTTGGCTATGAAGCTTAGCCAGGCTTTGTCCCAGACATGGGAGCCCAGATGTAGACAAAACTGTCAGAACAACAGAGAAATATCACGGGTGTAAGCATGTGCCCCAGTGCCAGACAAAAAGGGGTGTGAGTCTAGGCTTGCCACTTTCTAACGGACAGCTTTTTAAACTGTTGTGGAGATGAAATGAGATAATCTGTCAAAAGTCCTTGGCCTAATATTTGACCCATGGAAGTGATCATAAATGCTAACTACTAGTACTATTCTTATTAAGATGGGATGACGATGAGAGGAGATGATAAACATGAGGATGAAGGAGAAAGATGAAAGGCGGGGGGAAAGGCTGAGAGTGTCCCTAGTGATGGAAAAGAAAGTGAGGGTTTAATCAATTTTTTTAATCAAGTAAAATAACCCCCCCAAAGGAGATTATACTTTAACCGTAGTGGGACACAGCTAGTTTGTTTTGCACAAGCCATCTCTTCCAGATGCAGGAGACATATTTCTAAATTGGTTTATGGGACCCATTTCTTCCCACAACTGTTTAAAGATCTGCTCAGCTACAATCAGATGCAAGTCCATGCCAGTCTGTGCACTCAGGAAACAGAATTTAAAACACAAGGAGCAAGGGTTTAAATAACAGAGCTGACAGCAGAGTTACATTCCCATACCTTTGGCAGCGTGTGCAGATCTTTGACATTTCACCAAAGCTAAATGTTCCTTCTCTAGAACCTGACTCGTTCCTTACTATTTTAATTGTGTTGCAGCTTTTAAAAAAAATACCAATTAACTTAAGCTAAACTGTCGCACAATCAGCTTCTATAATTACCAGCAATAGTTTATGATAGGTTCGCGCAAACAGAGGATTTGAATTTTTTTTTTTTTTTTTTTTTTTTGCCAGAGTTGTAGTTTCTTTTTGTAGAAACAATTATCGTGGCAGCGCTTCCTAGCAAAGGGAAAACATAGCCTGAAGCCATTGCATATTTCATTTTCAGTCCAGCAGTTTTAGAGTTCTTGCTTTTCCCAGTGACTATTCAATGGGAGGAAATGGCAACCCAAGACTCTGGGTAAAGGAGAGTCTCACAAAGCAGGCAATGAGGCCACCAGAAGCTGGGCAAAAGGAATGCTGCTCTGTTCTGGTGGCTCCCAGCTTCTGAACATGCATATTCATCCACAGGATGGAGAAAGACAGCATCGGGGTCTCATATACAACTGAATTAATGCACCCTCTTTTCAGCAACAGATGTCATGATGCATACAGATGCAAAACTAAAGTTAGATTTATTAGTAGTATCAATAAATAACAATATGCACGTGGTAACTTTTGGTAGGGAGGAGCACAGGAATGTGTCTGGGTTTAAACTCATCTTTCAATACCTGTTAACTTTACTAAGTCTCAGTTTTCTTGTGTGTAAAATAGGGTTGCCAGAAGCATTTAGCTCAAAGAGCTATTTTGAAGATTAGGAAAGCTAATAATGGATTCACCTTATTTAACAAATATTTACTGAGTAGTTATTATGTATCATGCACTGTCCTAGGTGCTAGGGATACAACAATGAACAAAACAAGCTAAACAGTCCCTACTTAAAGGAGCTTAGAGTTTAGCACAGTGCTGGGCATATCATAAGTACATGATACATGTGAGCTGCAATCTTTATGTCTATGTGGCTTTGGTTTTGTTATTGTTACCTATTATGTTTTGTACTCACAATGCTGTGATATTTTATTATTCCCACTTCACATATGGGAAAACTGAAATTTAGAAAGTATAAGTAATTTCACAAGGACATATGACTCATATGCCAAAGAGTCAAGTTTTGATATCAAACCAATCCCTGTTCTACCTAAACTCGGGGCACAATGTCATTTTTGGTAAGCCCAGGAGTCTTAGGTGTCTCATCCAGGATCAAGCCACAAATCTCTCATTCCCTTTGCCTCTGGCTTGATCCATGGTTATATGGGAAATAGCTGGATCCTAATTATTCATTATATATGATTCTATATCTTCATTATACACAGTGATGGACAGCTGATGTGGTAGAAATGGTTTTTTTCTCAGAGGAAGAACAAGAACAGTGAGTAGAAGTGAAGAAAAGTTATGATTGACTTTATCGTAAGGGAGCACATTTTAATAATTAAAGTGATTAGAGTTTGGTATGGTCTGTAGTATGAGATTCCGTAAGAGGTGCTGCATATCTTGTCTTTGGAAAATTCAGGTATAAACTGAAAAACATTGAATGAGAATGTTGAATGTTGCCCATGGATTTCAATACCCATTAGGGAATTGGGTTCAGATTTTCTGTTTCCCAAGTCTGGACAATCCTAAGAATCTCTCAAACAGCTTGACAAAAACACAGATTTTCTGGGCCCCTTTCAGAGTATTAGAATATCTGGGATATTTAGTATTTAGCTCAGAGAGTTGTCTTGAAGATTTGATAAGTGTATAGTACATGCACTCACTTATTTAACAAATATTTATTGAGCAGTTACTACATGCCAGGCCTTGTCCTAGGAGTTGGGGTGAAAATGATGAATAAGATAAACAATGTTGTCCTAAAGTTTAAAGGAGCCTAGACAAAAATTGTGTAGCACAGTGCTGGGCACACAATAAACTTATGATAAATGTTAGCTGTGATCTTTATAATTGCATCATTTTACTATACAGGCTTATGAGGTTGTGTTCTTAGTGGTCATTGCAGGTCTTCTAATGTAGATCATCCTCAGATAATGTAGACCATCCTTATAGGCTGAACTGAAGGATTAGTTCTGATATAGGACAATAGCCATCTCAGGTTTCAGGAACGGTATTATTTACAAACTCTTAGCTAGCATTCCTTGACTGGCTGATTATTAAATACACCACTAGTACTTATTCATCAGCATCACTGAGTTGTAGGAAAGCCAAAGACAAAAGAATGAACTGATAGCTTTCTGGAAGTGTGATAAACTTCTAGAATGTAGACTCCCAGGAGGCCAGATCCATGTCTATGTCTACTCTGTCCTCAGTCTCTAGGACGCCACCTTGCACAAAATTGGCTGTCGATAGAAGTTTATTAAGAGAATGGATAAATAAGTCAGGGCAGTGTTTTCTAACTTGGCTGGTCATAAGGTTCCTTCAGAACTGCTTCCGAAAATATGGATTCTCATTATCCACCTCAGGTCACTAAGTCAGCATTTCTAGGTGAAAGGTCCCTGGTAATCAATATTTTTAACACCCTTGGTCCCTCAGATGGCTGTGTTGTCAGGGGAATGAGAGACTCTTCCCTGACTTGGCTAGATCTGAGACTTTCCTGGAATTCGGGCTCAGGGGACTCTCTCCACCAGGGAAGTTTACTCTCAGTGGGAAAGCCCATCAGGGACCCTGACCTGGAGACAAATCTCCAGACTCGGTTTTCCCAGTTCATTTCTAAAATGCCCCTCTGTGTGGAGACCAGGGCTAGGGCTTTGGTAGTAATGGCTTATGCATGGCTTATGCCAGGTTACCTGCCTGAACTTAACTCACCTTGTTTTCTTGCCACTTTCTCTGCTGTGCTCAGCAGCTATTTCAGAAGAATTTCCAAAAGGGCCTTCTAAATGTTCATTTTAAGGAGAGGAGAGAAACTACAAGAAGTGTACCATTTTTTTTTTTTTTTGCTTGCTGAAATCAAAACCTACATTTTCTTCTTCTCCCACTGATTAGAATCTCAGCATTCCACCAAGACGATCTCCAAAAAAGGAAAAGCAAATGAGCAGGGCTGTTTCTGAGGATATGAAATACTTTACAATTAAATAAGGTACGGTCGGGCTCGGGGCTGATCACTGGTGATGGGTAGGTTTCTGCGAGGCTGAAAATGAATTCAGCATGGGACAGCGTTCCAAATGGCTCCTACAAGCTTTCCCTTTATTATTTTTATTTGGTTATGTGCTGACTCTCATCCAGAATTGCACTTAATGCCCTAGTCTGAAGTTGTTGAAATGGCCCCCCATGGCATAGTGTGACAGTGAAAGGATATTGCCTTTGGAAGCTGCTAATGGTCCATGAAAAGGAAACAGCAGCAAACAGGAAAGCCATGCTCCAAAATAATGTCAGATAACAATATTCACGTCTTTGCTTTCCTGTCCATTTGTGGGAGAGAGGCGTGATCCCAGGAGAGGCAAGCCTCCAAAACAAGCAAGTGTAGAAAAAATGCAGGCATCTGAGGTAGAAAATATGCCCACATTCACATATACATTTTTCTACAGTTCTTAATTAAAAGCCAGGATTTACATTTGGAAGCCTAATTGAGTTCCAGACTCTAAACACAGAAGGGAAAGAGCTTTAAAATTGTACTGACAAGAATGGTGGACAGATGTGAGCAGAGGCACTAATTCATTTATCTACCAATCTGCATGGGTCTTAATATGTGCCAGGCTCTGTGCTGGGAGTTGGGGGTACAGAAGTGAGTGAGACAGGTCTCTGCCCAGAAAGAGCCCACTTTTGGAAGGGAAGAGAAACACAACAGATTAAGGTAACAGGATGACTCAAAACAAAATGCTGGGCCCAGAAGTTTTCAGAATTATGGAAAGCCTAGCACCAGAGTTCTCACATTGTCAAGAAAATGTCAAGTGAGGTGTTAAGTGCGAAGGTGGAGAGTGGTAAGAATGTTCCAGACAGAGAGAAAGTCAGGTGCAAAGACTCAGTTTGGGTAAGAGGTTGATAGTTTGGGGGAGCCTTGGGATGTTCAGTGTGGAGCAAACAAGGAATGCTTATTGGAAGGTGCTCAGGGCAAGGTTAGGGCTGCCGACTTGAGCAGGAGGAGGATAGCAGAGAGACTGACTATTAGACTAGTATGGTAAGACTCCATACTAGTCTAATGGGCTCCAGTGACCAATAAACCCCTTGTGACTGACAAGGCCCTAGAATACTCTCCTCTTGGTACTTAGGCCATGTTTGGTTCTCAGTATCTTGAGTGGGAGTATGAGAGAAAGCATCATACATTTTCCTTTTGGCTTTCAGAGCTTGGCCCCCACTACACATGCCTCCTACCCACCATTCTCTCAGAGGGAAAAAGAGAAGACATTCCAGACAGAAGGAGCCTCTTACTGGAAGATAATAATCAGTAATTTCATCATTTGAAATGATGAAATGATGTAGCAATTTTATCCATCAATAACAACTAACATATATTAAATGCTTAATACATAGCAGATTCTGTGGCAATTTTAAATCTTATTTTATTAAATTCCTTCAACCACACTATAAAGTAGGTACTTACCTCTTTCCTTTTCATTTTATGAATTATAAGCTAGGGAAACTGAGTCACAGGGAAGTTACATACATAAGGCCTCACATGCTGGCCTTGGGACTCCAGAATCTTTAAACTTAACCATTTCAGAACACAGTCTTTGCTTAGCCAGAATTGAATAGAAGAATGGATTGGGAGAAAATATAAACACACTCTGAGCAGTTAAGATAAATTACTACATATTTATGTTAATTAAATAAATCTATGCATTTAGATCCCTTTCCTTCTCTCCCACAATCCCTGTGGTGAATCTTTTAATGATTTATTATACGTAGTTTTGTATATTATTTTGGTAAGGGTTAAAAGGGTCTTGTAGCATCAATTTAGAAATGCCATGGTTTAATAAAGATCAATAGATCGAGAGCTGGAAGACCAGGGTCTTAATTTGAGTTCTGCTACTGTTAACTGTGTAGTTTGGTCAAACCAATAAATTGCTTTCCTTTTCTGGATTCAGCTTCCTCACCTGCTAAGTAGGGATGAGTGTGGGGTTGCTAAGGTGCTGGCCAGCCAGGACACCTAGGAATTCTGTGAGCACTCTTGACTGCCTGATGCACGAATAGCTTCAAACTCAGTTGTGTTCTTTAGAAGATTCCTGAAAAGGACAGACAGAGAGCAAGGCACTAGTCAGGATGAGACCAGAACAAACCAGTGGTCCATGTGTAAGTGTTGCTTACCCTATTCCAGAAGCCAGGATTTCTACAAAACACTCTTCAGTCCTAATTCCACACCCATAGACATGGACTCCATAGCCTCACAGAGGCACAATGGGGAAATAATAATAGCTAACACTTATTAAGTTCATACTATGTGCTAGGCATTGTGCTAAGCGCTCCGTTATAATTAATCTTCAAAGCAAAACTATGTCCATTAAACAAATGAGAAAATTTCAGTGTGGGGAGTTTCAGAAACTTGCCCAGGATATCACAACTAAAAAGTGGTCAAACTAGTGCTTGATCTCAGGCTGCCTTCCTCATGCACCGATGTGCTTGAATCCATGCAATGCCTCAAGATCTGTCCACCTAGCTCAGAATAACCATAACTACCACATAACAGCATCTATGAAGAAGCTTGGAGTTGATCAATTAATATAGAATTTATTAAAAGTGCTGCGATGTATTTATGATGCAGTCTATACAGGGCTGAGTACACAGAGATTAGTAGAAGTACAAGATGTGGTACCTCATTTCCAGGAACTATTTATAACAAAAAAGTAAACACTTCAGGACTGCTTATGATGGGTCAGATTTTATTCTAAATGCTCTATATGTATTAATTCACTTAATCCTTGTAATAACTCTATGAGAGAGATGGTATTATTTCCCAATTTTGGAAGATGATGAAACTAAGAGGTTAATAACATGCTCCAAGTTACACAGCTAATAAGTATCAAATCCAACCCAGGCCAGCTGTCTCCAGAGCTGGACTTTTAACCACCATGTGTGCTGCCTACACCGCCTCAGCTCAGGTCAAATGGGCAAATGGTTTGAGCCACGTGACCAGGGACCTAGGCTGACAACCCACAAGCAATGTCCTGGGAGTTGTGTGGTGGAGAGAAGCTGAGGAACAGCTGTGAACACTTCTGGGCACAATAAAGCAGAGATGGAGAAAGCCAGGAATAGAAATGATTCTGAGAAGGTGAGAAGGTCAGAGGAGGAAGCAGAGGGAGAGTGATCTGGGAGGTAAGGGTAACCTGGAATGGTGTTCTCAGGGAGAGGTCTCTTCCTTTCCAAGTCCACGGACTTGCCTCCATTCTTCTCCCTACCAGCACCCTCCATGCTAACCCTTCATGGCTTCCTTTCCCCTTCAGTTTCACCTTTGTTAAGGTGACACAGGCATGATGTGGAGGGCACCTTTTGCAACCTGCACAAGATGGGACCCCATTGAAGAGTCCAGCCCTCTTCTGCATCTGCTCAAGAAGAGAGCACCCTCAGGGTCTGAGGATTAGTTGGAAAAAGGGAGGCATTTGGGAGCTAACCCCCAGTTCTGCTCTTAGGGCAGACCCCAAGCCTAATTACACACCTTCTTCTGGCTCTTAGTTCAATGTCCTTTCCTGAATGTAGAGAAGCGAGGGCAGAGAATCAAGGGTTATTATTTTTTTAACCACACAAACAATGCAGGAGTAGGAATTATGTGTCCCAATCCTTGCTTTAGGGAACCTAGTGAGGCAGGGAGCCCTTCCCCCAAGTCTTATAAGATAAAAGCCTTCCCAGAATAATGAAAGAGTTCTTCTAGCACCATAAGAACTTTCTAAGATGATACATATTAGAAAGAAATGTGGCCCCAATCTGTAACGCGCAAATGTAACTCTGCTATAAACTTGAGCTATGAAATACCCAATTAACCAGTATGTTATTAATAAGTAAACCTTATTGGGGGACAAGGAAACTAAAAATGTATAAGAGGCAATGCCCCCCTACGCTCGGGGCTCAGCCTTCGGATGTGAATCCGCTGATCTGGTGCCAGCACGAATAAATACTGTTTCCTGGCAAAGTGGCCTCAGTGTCCCGTCTCTCTGTAGAGATTCCCACTACACTAGGACTCTGGCAGCTTCATGGTTGTCTGAAAGCAATACAGCTGTACTTCGACCTAGAACACACAAGCCCCTTCTTTCAAGTTTCTTTTCCTGGGTTGCGTTTTTGAGAGATTTATTCTTTTTCTGGACAACAATAAGACAAAGTGAATGAATCAGATCAATCAACTTTTGTTAATGCCTTAGTGTATTGTATTTAAAAGTGAAAAGAGACACATAAGAATCCAGCGATGGAGAAGTTACAGCCTAATACCTTTTGCATATACTTCAATCCCATCATACCATTTTCTGCTTATCCAACTACAAGGACAGCTGGTTGAGGAGAATGGTGAGATGACTTTCCTTCTCCCTCCTTCTTTTCTTCCTTCTTTCTTCCCTCTTTTTTCTCTTCCTTCTCTCCATCCTTCCTTCACTCCCTCTCTTCCCCCTCCCTCCCTCTCCTTCTTCTCTGATTTTCCCTTCCTTCTGCCCCTCCCTCACCCTTTCCTGAGTGCGGACTATATGCAGGACTTTGATGTAATAATATAAAATCCTACCAGAGTAGCCATTTTGTATGGGATCCCATGTCTAGTTGAGCAAGAAAACCAAAGCTCATTTCTAGGAACCATTTTATGGCTTAAAAAAATCACTATGACTGCCTATTGTGGAAACTCATAAATAATGTATATCTTTTTTTCCTTGTGCAATAGACTAGAATTGGTATGATTTAAAAATATGTACAGTCATACCTAAGCCATATCATAGGTTCAATTTTAGACCACCACAATAAAGCAAATGTTACAATAAAGTGAGTTAGATGAATATTTTGGTTTCCCAACACATATCAAAGTTATATTTATACTATATTGTAGTTTATTAAGTGTGCCATAGCATTATGTCTGAAAACTAATGTACATACTTTAATTTAAAATACTTATTGCCAAAAAATGCTAATGATTATCTGAGCCTCCAGTGAGTCATATTTTTGCTGGTGGAGTGCCTTGCCTCAATGTTAATTGACTGACTACTCAGGTGGTGGTTGCTGAAGGTTGGAGTGGCTGTGGCAATTTTTAAAAATAAGACAATGATTAAGTTTACTGCACCAATTGACTCTTCCTTACATAAAAGATTTCTCTGTAGCATGTGATGCTGTTTGATAGTATTTTACACACAGTAGAACTTCTTTCAAATGTGGAGTCAAATCTTGGCCCTGCTTAATCAACTAAGTTGATGAAATATTCTCAATCATTTGTGTCATTCAACAGTGTTCGGAGCATCTTCATGAGTAGTTTCCTTCTCAAGAAACCACTTTCTTTGCTCACCCATGAGAAGCAACTCCTCAGTCACTCAAGTTTCATCATGAGATTACAGCAATTCAGTTACATCTTCTGGATTCTCTTCCAATTCTAGTTCTCTTGCTGTTTCCACCATATGTGCAGTGACTTCCTCCATTGATATCCTGAACACATCAAAGTCCATTATGGTCGGAATCTTTGTCCAAATTCCTGTGAATGTTGATATTTTGAACTTCTCCCCTGAATCATAAATGGTCTTAATGGCATCTAGAATGGTGGAAATTTTCCAGAACATTTTCAATTTTCTTTATTTAGATCCATCAAAGGAAGCACTATCAAAGACAGCTACAGCCTTAAATGTATATCTTAGATAATGAGATTTGAAAGAATTATTCCTTGATCCATGGGCTGAAGAATGGATGAGGCATGAATGAAAACCACAACTTGTATCTTCTTGTACATCCCCATCAGAGCTCTTGGGTGACCAAGTACATTGTCAATGTGCAGTAATATTTTGATATAAATTTTTTTCTTGATAGTATTTCTCAACAGTGGGCTTAAATTATTACCTAAACCATGCTATAAACAGCTGTGCTATCATCCAGGTTTTGTTGTTCCATTTATAGAACACAGGGAGAGTAGATTTAACATAATTCTTAAGGACCCTGGAACTTTTTGAATGAGCACTGGCTTCAGCTTAAAGTCACCAGCAGCATTAGCTTCCAACAAGAAAGTCAGCCTGGCCTTTGAAGCCTTGAAGTTAGGCTTTACTTTTCCTCTCTACCTGTGGAAAGTCCTAGATGGCATCTTCTTCCAACAGAAGGCTGTTTCACCTACACTGAAAATCTGTTCTTTACTGAAGACACCTTCATCAATTATTTTAGCTAGGTTTTCTTAATAACCTACTGCAGCTTCTCCATCAGTATTTGCTGCTTCATCTCGCACTTTTACATTGTGGAGATGGCTTCTTTCCTTGAACTTCATGATCAACTTCTGCAGGCTTCCAACTTTTTTTTCCTGCAGCTTCCTCACCTCTCTCAGCCTTCATAGAATTAAAGAGAGCTAGGGCCTTACTCGGATTGGGCTTTGGCTTAAAGAAAAGTTGTGGCTGTTGATCTTTTCTCCAGCCCATTTGAACTTTCTCTGTATCAGCAATAAGACTGTTTCATTTTTACTTTTTATAGATTTTTTTATTTTAAAATTGTGGTGTACACTTAAGGGTTAGGTATACAAATATTCATTGAACAGCTACCCTTGTTGATGAGGTGTGACACCCTTCACCAGACAGATATTGACTACCGTTAATCCCACCTCCCTGCCTCCCCCTGCCCCCACCCCCACCCCTACAGTTTCCCACCACTGTCATTCCTTTTCTTATAGTATTATGGTAGTTGTTCAAGGTCCACTTATGAGTGAGAACATGTGATATTCAGATCTTTGTTTCTGTGAAAGATCACTCAGTATTATAAACTCTAATTCCATCCAGGTTGCTGTGAAATTCATGATGTTGTTCTTTTTTATGGCTGCATAATATTCCATTGTGTATATGTACCACATTTTTTAATCGAATCCTCTTTTTTTTATAATCAATATTTTTTTAATGATATTGTAGGGTATAGTTAAGGATTAGGTATACAAGTACGTTTCATTCAGGCACCCTTGTTGATAAGAGGTGTTTCCCTGTCCCCAGACAGATATTTACTACTATTAATTCCCTCTCCCTCCCCCCACATAGTTTCCCACTACTGTCATTCATTTTCTTACAGTATTACATTGGATGTTCAAGGTCCACTATATGAGAGAGAACATGTGATACTCAGATCTTTGGTTCTGTGGGAGGTCACTCAGTATTATAGACTCTAGTTCCATTCAGGTTGCTGCGAAATTCATGATTTTGTTCTTTTTTATGGCTGCGTAGTATCCCATCATGTATATGTACCACATTTTTTAAATCCAGTCCTCTTTTGATGGGCAGCATGGTTGCTTCCAGGTTCTTGCTACTGTGAAGAATGCTGCGATAAACATACATGTGCAAGTATCTTTTTTATAGAGTGATTTGAGTTCTTCAGGATATATTCCCAGTAGGGGGATTGCAGGGTCATATGGGAGGTTGATATTTAAAACTTTTAGGAATCGCCACACTGCTTTCCACAGAGGTTGCACTAGTTTACACTCCCACCAACAGTGTAGAAGTGTTCCCTTTTTGCCACACCCTCTCCAGCAGCTGTTATTTTTTGAGTTTTGATAATTGCCATTCTGACTGGAGTTAGGTGGTTTCTCAGTGTGGTTTTGATTTGCATCTCCCTGATGATTAGTGAGGTTGAACATTTCTTCATGTGTCTGTTGGCTGCTTGGATGTCTTCCTTTGTGAAGTGTCTGTTCATATATTTGCCCATTTTTATAATGGGGTTGTTTGTTTTTTTCTATTCAGCACGTTTGAGTTCCTTGTAGATCCAAGATGTTAAGCCTTTGTCAGATCTGTTGTTGGCAAATACTTTTTCCCAGTCTGTAGGCTGTCTCCCTGCTCTCTTGATGGTTTCTTTGACTTTGCAGAAGCTTGTCAGTTTAATAAGGTCCCACTTGTCTATATTCTCTCTTATACCTGTGGGTTTCAGGTTTTGTTCAGGAATTGGAGGCCAGTTCCGATTTCCATGAGGGTATGTCCTTCATTTTCTAAGGTTCTTATGGTTTGAGGTTTTACATTTAGGTCTCTGATCCATTTGGAGTTAATTTTTGTGTATGGGTATAGATAGGGGTCCTGTTTCAATCTTCTGTGTGTGGTCAGCCAGTTTTCCCAGCACCATTTACTGAATAGGTTCTTCTCTCACCAGTGGTAGGTGGTGAAGACTTTGTCAAAGATGAGTTGGTTGAGAAATTGAGGTTTTGCTTCTGGAATCTCAATACTATTCCATTGATCTATATGTCTGTTCCTATACCAATACCAAGCTGTTTTGATGATTGTAGCTTTATAGTAAAGTTTGAAGTCTGGTAATGTGATACCTCCTGCTTGTTTTCTTTGCTGAGGATTGTTCTGGCTATTCTTGGTCATA
>NW_007240579.1:196122-196322 GCF_000164805.1 Carlito syrichta
TGTAGATTGCCTTAGGTAAGATGGACATCTTCACAATGTTGATTCTTCCAATCCATGAGCATGGGATATTTTTCCACTTGTTTGTGTCATCTTTGATTTCTTTGAGCAGTGTTTTGTAGTTTTCATCACAAAGGTCTTTCATGTCTCTGGTTAGGAAGATGCCAAGGTATTTCATTTTTTTGTGGCTATTGTGAATGGAA
>NW_007240579.1:197786-198769 GCF_000164805.1 Carlito syrichta
TTCATGTATATTTTATTCTTTTTCCCTGTACTCTTGTGAAGAATGTTGATCTTTTTCCTTTTTTTCTGTGTTTAGTACTTTTCTTACGTGTTTCATGTAGAAGTGGTTTGATGGCAGCATAAGTTCTTAGGGATTGAATATCTGTGAAAGATTTTAATTCTCCCTCGCTGATGAAGCTTAACTTGGCCGAGTAGGTTATTCTTAGTTGAAATTGTTTATCTTTTAGGACTTTGAAGATAGGGCTCCAAACTCTCCTAGCCTGCAGGATTTCTGTAGATAAATCTGCTGCTATTCTAATTGGTCTTCCATGGTAGGTGATCTGGTCTTTTTCTCTTGCTGCCTTTAGGATTTTTTCTTTTATGCCTACTTTGTTTAGGTGAATTATTATGTGTCTAGGAGTTGGTCTTCTCATTTGTTGTCATGCAGGGGTTTTCTGAATCTCTTGTGTTTGAATTTTTGCATCACTGATTAGATAAGGGAAGTTTTCTTGAATGATCTCATGGAAAGTTTATTCCAGTGTGGTCTCTGTCTCTCTTTCTGCCACAGGAAGGCCAATTACTCTTAGGTTCAGTCTCTTAAATAATTGCTCATCTCTTGAAGGTTTTGCTCTGTCTTTTTGAGCTTATTTTCTGTGTTTTTAATAGTTTGGGTTGGTTCTATATTTTGGTCCTCAAGCTCTGATATTCTTTCTTCTGCGTGGGTAATTCTGCTTTCCATGCTTATCAGTTTGTTATTTATTTCATTCACAGTATTCTTTATTATTGTTATCTCAGATATCAGCTCCTTCCTAGTTTCTTCTTGTGTCTCCTCAATTCTTATTAATCTCTCCATTAATGTCTTGATATCTAGGTTTATAGTTTGAGACCCTTCATTCTGGGGGTTCTTCTTTGTTTGCATCCCAAAGTCAATTTTCTCAGTGTCTGCCCTCCCAGGGGTCTGGGAGAGACCCATACTCTTCTTTTGGTTTTTCTTCATTTGTATAG
>NW_007240580.1:0-698 GCF_000164805.1 Carlito syrichta
ATCTTTGATGGCAGAATTATTATCTAAAGATATATCCACATGCTTACAAATAAGGACTAATGTTAGCTGGCTGACATTTAATAGTGTTTATTATCAAATTGTCAGCCAGGAAAGTCACAAAAAAGAAAAGGCAAGCCCCGCCATGCGTGCCCCTTCCCGGCCCGGAGCCCTCTCCTTGCGCGGCCCCGCTGGGCCGTCCCGTCGCGCCCCCCACCCTCAAACTCAAGCCACCGTGGAGCTCCGCCGCCCTGAAACGTTCACCGTGAGCGGTCACACTGGAACTTAGGCATTCAATTCATGAATCTTTGGAGTACACATACATTCAGCCTACAACAGCTACCATCTCTCTGAAAGATCAGGAAGCTGAGGGTCACAGGGTGAAGAGTCCAGTCGCTTGTCCATGATCACACTGGGGCGCACTACACAACATCTTCACACCCGAAATATTTACAATCAACTTCATAGCAAAAACACTTATCCTCGAGGAGACGGGGCAAGATGGCGACGGCATACGTGAACTGGTGAGATTCTCTGAATGGACCAAGACTGCAAACTGCTGAATAGACAGACTGTAAAGCAGAGGGAAAAGTGAACAAAACCAGAAGACCCTCATAAGGAAGAACAGGTCATTGCAGAAGAGAAATAAAAGCAACCGCACCTTCCCTCAAAAACAGACTTGAAGAGGGGGAGGGAAAGGG
>NW_007240581.1:0-1062 GCF_000164805.1 Carlito syrichta
GACCCAATTTTAGTGGCATAATAACCTCATGCAAAAGTGAGTTGCTTGGTACATGTCTCAGGCATTTATTACATAAAGAAAGCTAATGACAAATGTACAGGGATGGGGAGATGGGGCCATGTAAACTCAGAATGAAGCATTGGAAGGCATCTCCATCTGGCATAACGTCAGCATAGTGAGCCTTCTGACTAGCAACAAGAACTTTTTTTCATTGCCCTTCCTTTTGTCCAAGGCACCTTGCATTATGTGAGCATTTGCCTTTGTTTGGTTGAATGTACTGTCAAATAGAATGGAGTCCAAACTAACAATTAGATATCTTTGGTTCCTAACCCATCTTTTTTTTCAATGGCTGTATGAGCTTGGAAAATCCCATTAGCTTCTCTTCCCTTGGTTTTCTCCTCTGTACAAAAAGAGGTTGGACTTTTCTAGCTCCTGCTTCTCTGCTGTGATTGTACCAAGTTCCCATCTGAGCAATCCTGTGGGGCTTCTCCTCTCCTTCTTCTGCCATGTGCTTTTGGATGAAGCTGACTCATCCCCCGGGTCTAGAGTGGGGCATGTGGTTACCCATATGGTCACATGGCCCATCACAGCACAGAGTTCCTCTGGCCACAGTCATACTGCAGCCATTGTCACATAGGCCAAGAGGCACAGCGATGGTTTGGAATGTTGGAAAAATCAGTCCTAAGAATAATATGAGATTGGAACTGCCGGGATAAACTTACAAAGCCAACAAGCAGAAGGCTAAGCAAAGAGGAAGAGAGAAATCAGGAATCAACAGCGTTATTTTATCCCCTGAATCAAAACTCACCCAAAACCAAGACAGCCTGTAACCTTTTCCATTATATGAACCAGTTGGTTCCTTTTATGTTTATACCAATTTCATGGATTTTGGGTCAATGGAAATTAGAAGGGAATCATTAATGCCTGCAGATGCCCTACAGAGCATTTCAAACTGTTTCATTACCCAGGAAACTCTGGCTGTGACATAGCCCTCATGGGTCACCTCCTCATTCACCTGTTATTACAAAAACAAGGCATCTATAAAATAAAAAGGGAAGTTTG
>NW_007240582.1:0-762 GCF_000164805.1 Carlito syrichta
GACCTGTCAGATGGTTGGTGATCAAGGCTGTTATAGAGAGGTACATAATATGACTTTTATCTTCTTTAGTTTTGAATAGGGATTAATAATTTACTTTCATTTAATTAGACAAACTTACAGTGTGACAAACTTCCCTTTTATTTTATAGATGCCTTGTTTTTGTAAAAACAGGTGAATGAGAAGGTGACCCATGAGGGCTATGTCACAGCCAGAGTTTCCTGGGTAATGAAACAGTTTGAAATGCTCTGTAGGGCTTCTGCAGGCATTAATGATTCCCTTCTAATTTCCATTGACCAAAAATCCATGAAATTGGCATAAACATAAAAGGAACCAACTGGTTCATATAATGGAAAAGGTTACAGGCTGTCTTGGTTTTGGGTGAGTTTTGATTCAGGGGATAGAATAACGCTGTTGATTCCTGATTTCTCTCTTCCTCTTTGCTTAGCCTTCTGCTTGTTGACTTTGTAAGTTTATCCTGGCAGTTCCAATCTCATATTATTCTTAGAACTGATTTTTCCAACATTCCAAACCATCACTGTACCTCTTGGCCTATGTGACAATGGCTGCAGTATGACTGTGGCCAGAGGAACTCTGTGCTGTGATGGGCCATGTGACCATATGGGTAACCACATGCCCCACTCTAGACCCGGGGGATGAGTCAGCTTCATCCAAAAGCACATGGCAGAAGAATGAGAGGAGAAGCCCCACAGGATTGCTCAGATGGGAACTTGTGACATCACAGCAGAGAAGCAGAGCTAGAAA
>NW_007240583.1:0-840 GCF_000164805.1 Carlito syrichta
TCTGTTTCCCCCTTTACTCCTCTATCTCTCCACTCCCCTCTTCAACCCACTATCTGCTCCATTCTCTCCCCTCTGCTAACCACATTTTATTTCAGGGAGTAAACCTACAGCCCCACTGCCCTGGAAAGATTCCAGGGCAGTGGGAAGTGGGTTCCACATTATCCACACGCCTGTCAGCGAATACCAGGACCTGCAGACAGATTTTGAATCACAGCTCTCCCCTTAAGTACATCTCAAAACTGCAAAAAGGACCACCTCCAACCTACAGTGCAACTTCAGAATTGAACAAAGTAAGAGGACGTACATAAAGAATAGGAGATTGAACAAACAGAAGTAAAACCAATCCCTTTACCCCTGAATAACAGAATTAAAGAAGACGGTGACGTGGAGGGAAGGAAAAAGTAAGGAGGGGGAAAAACCGCACAAATGAAGAAAAACCAAAAGAAGAATATAGGTCTTACACAGACCCCTGGGAGATCAGACAATGAGAAAACAGATTCTGGAACACAGACAATGAAGAGTCCCCAGAATGACTGGCTACATGCAACAAACCCAGACATCAAGACATTAATGGAGAGAATTTAAAAAATTGAGGAGAGACAAGAGGAAAATAGGAAGGAGCTGTTGTCAGAAATGACAGCAGTAAAGAATACTGTGATGGAAATGAACAACAGACTAATAAGCATGGAAAGCAGAATCAGCCAAGCCGAAGAAGAATCTCAGAGCTCGAAGACCAAAACACAGAACTAACCCAAACTGTCAAAAGCATAGAAAAGAAGCTCAAAAAGACAGAACAAAACCTGCAAGAGATGAATGATCACTTCAAGAGACCAAACCTAA
>NW_007240584.1:0-583 GCF_000164805.1 Carlito syrichta
CAGGCTGTGGATTTCTCGTAGATGGCTTTTACTATTTTGAGGTATGTTCCCCGTATGCCTAGATGTTCAAGGGTTTTTATCAAGAAGGGGTGCTGGATTTTATCAAAAGCTTTTTCTGCATCTAATGATATGATCATGTAGCTTTTGTTTTGACATCTGTTGATGTATTTAATTACATTTATGGTTTTACGAATGTTGAACCAGCCTTGCATGCCAGGAATGAAGCCTACTTGGTCATGGTGGATGAATTTTGAGATGTATTGCTGAATCCGGTTTGCTAGGATTTTGTTGAGAATTTTAGCATCTATGTTCATCAAAGATACTGGCCTGTAGTTCTCTTTCTTTGCTGGATCTTTACCTGGCTTGGGTATCAATGTGATGTTGGCTTCATAAAATGATTTGGGGAGAGTTCCATCTTTTTCAATCACCTGGAATACCTTCAGTAGGATTGGTATCAGCTCCTCCTTGAATGTCTTGTAGAATTCTGCTGGAAAGCCATCTGGACCAGGGCTTTTTTTTGTAGGAAGTTTTCTTATTACGTAGTCGATTTCCTTGATTGTTATTGGTCTATTTAGGGTCTCAA
>NW_007240585.1:0-1156 GCF_000164805.1 Carlito syrichta
ATGTTAAATCCCCTTTTTTACAATAAGGATGAATGGCCACTTGGCTGGCAGAATGGGCATTTTCATAGGCCAGTTGTTTTACCAAGAGTCCCTACCTCTTCATCTACTGCTATTTGACCTAAAACCTGCAACAATCTAGATGCAAAATCTTGGTGATGCTTATCAGGTCCCTGATGTATTTTCAAAATCTGTTCTGTCTTAATTCCAGCTGACAGTAATCGACACCGTGCTCCCGATGTTGCTCCACTGATCTGACCATACGCAGCTTGGGGATATAAAATCTGCACCTCTTGGGAGGAGTATTCTCCTTGGCCCACAAGCATGTCTAGATTAATCCTATTCAGTTCATCTCCTCTATTTCTTTCAGCTTGCTCTTTGCATCTAACCCAAAAATCGGTCTTCCATAACAAATATTCTCTGCCTGACAAACATGCCTTAGTAACCATACGCCAATCAGAAGGAGTCAAGGCCTCTTGTGGAATGGTTTCCAGTATAGCTAATGTAAATGGTGCTGTTGTTCCATACTGTGCCAAAAAAGTTTTAAGGTCCTTCAGGGACTTAGGAGACAAAGTCTGATATTCGCACCTTCCTTCTCTGATCATCAAACCTGTAGTTTCTACTGAATAGGCGTGAAATTCTTCTAAATCATCTCCCCACAGCAAGGCTGACTGAACAGTCTTCTGTAAAGGGGAGAGACACTTCCTAACATCGGGTGGCCGAGCTTGGATGGGAGCCAAGAAGGGGGAGGGTATGGATCCATGATCCACAAGCAAGGCTCTAGTCGGAGTCAATTGAGGGGCTGTTGAGACCCAAGGGGTGTCCTTGCCACCACCAGGAGAGGTCTCCTCCTTAGAAATTGAGGGATGAGTCACTGTATGGAAGGCACCTCCTCTTTTGAACTCAAAGCACAACACAAAGGCACTTCCTTTTTCAAAACTGAACACTTTCTAGCTAAAACAGTAAGCAACTCCATAAGTTGAGCAAATGTATCAGAGGATAAAGAAAGTGGCAGGCTCAGCCTCTTTCACAGGGAGGCTAGGAGCCTTGGAAAACTTGGTCACAGAGTCTCAGTAGCCACAAATATCTCATCATTGTGATACTGAGAAGCGGCCTCATCCTGTTCTTGTTGAAAATCTTTACAAGGGTGTCCCTTCTG
>NW_007240586.1:0-861 GCF_000164805.1 Carlito syrichta
GGTGTCCTTGCCACCACCAGGAGAGGTCTCCTCCTTAGAAATTGAGGGATGAGTCACTGTATGGAAGGCACCTCCTCTTTTGAACTCAAAGCACGACACAAAGGCACTTCCTTTTTCAAAACTGAACACTTTCTAGCTAAAACAGTAAGCAACTCCATAAGTTGAGCAAATGTATCAGAGGATAAAGAAAGTGGCAGGCTCAGCCTCTTTCACAGGGAGGCTAGGAGCCTTGGAAAACTTGGTCACAGAGTCTCAAGTAGCCACAAATATCTCATCATTGTGATACTGAGAAGCGGCCTCATCCTGCTCTTGTTGAAAATCTTTACAAGGGTGTCCCTTCTGGTTGTCGTGGGCAGCTAGAGCAGGAGCTGAGGGGGAATGCTGCAATGATGGAGGAGCCTATTCTGCTCTATGAGGGTTCTAAGCAATCTCTTACTAGGTTCCACAGAGATAAAGCATCTACTGACACAGCTTCAGGACCATGTACTTGATAATAATCCTTCAAACAACTACCTACTTTTCCCCAAGTAATCAGATTAACTATCCTGGCCTCAGGAAACCAGGGACATACTTCCTCTACAAACTGTGAAAATCTATCTGTCTATCTGCAACCTTAGTTCCTCTAGCTTTCAACATAGATTTCAACATCTGCCCAAAGAGAATGCATTCCTTAGAATGTAAATGTCCCATGTTTTACTCCCAAAGATTAATCCTTTCCCTCAGTTACTTACTCATGAATCTCAATGCTGCACACAAAAAATGCCAGCCTCCATGAGGGTTCCTCTCCAGGCAATGCCAATCCCCAGTACTCAGGTCCCCTTTCGGACACCACTCTGCGGGGTCCAGCCTCCGCTAATCAGG